>NW_020174425.1:332357-487874 GCF_003031525.2 Neophocaena asiaeorientalis asiaeorientalis | reverse complement strand
CTACTAAAAATAATTCCAGATTTTAATTATGCCTCCAAGCTTAAGTGATACCATTTACTTGCTCTTCCCTAGGATATAACTTTGTTTTTTTTTGTTGTTGTTGCTGTTGTTGTTGTTGTTTTTTGCGGTATGCGGGCCTCTCACTGTCGCGGCCTCTCCCATTGCGGAGCACAGGCTCCAGATGCGCAGGCTCAGTAGTTGTGGCTCACGGGCCTAGTTGCTTCGCGGCATGTGGGATCTTCCCAGACCAGGACTCGAACGCGTGTCCCCTGCATTGGCAGGCAGATTCTCAACCACTGCGCTACCAGGGAAGCCCCCGCAAGTGTTTTTCATGATCACTTCTTAACACATAGAAGCAGCGTCCTTTTCCCCCTTCTCTAGTTTTTAAACCTCCAAGTAAAGACATGTTTCCAGTGATGCAGGCTTAAGGAGACTCTCCCCTGTCTTTTCACCATCAGTGCTATGCTTAACTCGAGTTAAGCGTTTCCCATTACAGTCCTGTCTTCACAGAGGGATTGTAATGGGAAACGCTTCTCTTCTGGATAGTAACAAGCTTTTCCTTTCGCATTGTAGAGATAATTTTAATTTTTGAAAAAGTATAAGTTGCTCAGTATAATGGTTCCTCAGAAATGAACTTTTAGAGATGGATCTTGGAAGAGCTGAAGACAGAAACATCACAAGGAGAGAGACCACAGTCCTAAGAGAAAATGATAGTTGTTAAAATGATGAGCATTTTCCATGAGTTGTAAAAAGTTTTGAAAGTAATTACAGTTAGTGTTGTTAGTTTAGAATCAAGGAACCCAAACTCTGACTCTTTCCTTGTGCTTCATTATTCTGACCAGACTTTGGTTCAAGAATTAAAGGAAATGAACTGGATGGTTTCCTCAGTAACACCCATTTCCCTCCATTCTCCTCACAACTAACTTCCAAGTCGTGACTCATTTCCAGACTTTTTGGAAAAGGTTGAGAGTGGAATAGGAGAAGAAGAGAGTCTAAATGGGTTTGCACCTAATCCAAAAATGTGGATTTAAAATTTATTCTGACATAACCACAAATAAAATGATGTAAAAGCAGCCTGCAAAGTGCCATTCAAATATAACTCTCACATCCAGTCTAAGATGACAGAAGGGCTGAGATTGTGTTTCTTAATTCAAATCTGAGTAAGTTGAGGTTTTGAGAGATTGATGCCTCTCCTTACAAAGTGCTGGGGGGGGGGGGCTTGGCTAAGAACTCAGGCCGCATGACATTCAGTCCAGTCTTCTTCAGTTCACCATGGCTTTCCCATTTTAAGCTGAGTTTTCTGTCATAAGTATGAAAGAGCATATAATACTTCCTTCTTAAAGGTGACTACATCATGGACCTTGTTAACCTTTGTGTAAATTCTTCTAAGTGATTTGGCTTAGAGGAAAACCATTAGTGGCTAAATGGAAATGTTGTGCTTTGTGACGTTACCAGAGAAGTAGGGACAAATGTCCTTAAAAATTATTGACTTTCTTGGACACTAAGAGTACTTAGGTTACCTGATACTGAATTTCAACCGTTGCAGACATTTTTAGCAGTTATAAAGTAGTATTGTTTGTTTTAATTTTCGAAAACCAGGTCTGGAAGGCAGGGTAGCTGTGTATTTACCTGGCTCACTCATCCATTTAACAGGTACTTATTTGAGTGCCTACTCTGTGCCAAGCACATATTTCGGTTTTGGGGAAACAGCAGTGATCAAAGTAGACAGAAAGCTCTGCTGTCATGGAGTTTACATCCCTGTGGAGGAAGGCAGACAACAATAAGATAAATATATAAAATATATGGTATGTTGGATAAAGGTAATGGCTCTAAAGAAAAACTTAAAGTGGAGGGGTGATAAGAAGTATGGAAAGGGTAATGAAATTGAAATAAGGGGCTAGGGAAAGCCTGACTGAGAAGATGACTTTTGAGTAAAGACCTGAAGGACATGAGGGAACAAGCTATTGGGATATCTGGGGAAGAGCTTTCCAGACAGAGGGAATGATCAGTGCAAATGCTGATGCTATAGGTGCCTAGGATATTCAAGAAATAGCAGGAGGCCAAGGAGGCTGGAGACGGTTGGGAGGAAAGTGGGAAAAGAAGTTCTAGAGATGAAAACAGGACTGATCCTTGGAGAAGGGCTCTGCAGACCATTGTAAGGACTTTGGCTTTTCTCTGAGTGAAATGAGAGATTTTTTAGCAAAGGGAAGATGGGATCTGATTTATAAGAGCTCTCTAATAAAAGATCACTCTGGCTGCTGTGTTGAGAAGAGACAGTCATAGGTGGGCAAGAATAGAATGAGAGAGATCATTTAGAAGATGACAGCACTAATCCAGGTGCAAGTTGATGGCAGCTGTGTACATGATAAGAAGTGGTAGGATTCTGGAGATATATATATATTTTTTTTTAAAAAATTAATTAATTTAGTTTTGGCTGTGCTGGGTCTTCATTGCTGCGCACAGGCTTTCTCTGGTTGCTGTGAGCGGGGGCTACTCTTCATTGCGGTGCGCAGGCTTCTCATTGTGGTGGCTTCTCTTGTTGCGGAGCACGGGCTCTAGGCATATGGGTTTCATTAGTTGTGGCATGCAGGCTTAGTAGTTGTGGCTCACGGGCTCTAGAGCGCAGGCTCAGTAGTTGTGGCACACGGGCTTAGTTGCTCCGTGGCATGTGGGATCTTCCCGGACCAGGGCTCGAACCCGTGTCCACTGCATTGGCAAGCGGATTCTTAACCACTGCGCCACCAGGGAAGCCCAGGATTCTGGATATATTGTGAAGGGAGAGCCATCAGGATTTCTGGGCTGATTGGCTGTGGGGTGTGGAAAAAGGAAGGGAGTTAAAGATGACATCAGGGCTTTTGGCCTGAGAAACTGGAAAGATAGAATTGCAGCCACCTATGATAGGGAGGGTGTAGTGAGTGAGCAGGGTGAGGGAAACATCAGCAGTTGAATTTGGAATGTGTGTTAAGTATTCACTTCGATTGTTGAGGAGGCATTTGAGTCTGGGAGTCTGGAGCAGGGGAAGGGTCTGGCTGGGCATACACGTCTGGGAGTTATCACATAGTTGATATTTAAAACCATGGTACTGGGTGAAATCTCCAAGGAAGTGATATAGACAAAGGAGAAAAGAGGACCAAGTACTGAGCCCTGGTTCACTCCTACATTATGAGCTAAGGGAAGGGGGAACCAGCAAAAGAGACTAAGAAGCAGTTATCCATGAGGTATAAATAAACATTTTTTGTATTAGTTGATTAATTTGTTTCAGTATTTCTTCTTGTTATGAAGCAAATGGCAGTAAAAGAAACTGAGGAAAAGTGGCCAGTGGTGTAGGGGAAAACCAGGAAAATGTTCATAAGTGACAGGGCGTTAACTAAGACAAATCCTAACTGTTCTATGGCAGAACTAAGTCTGCATGGAGGTCGGGGATGAAGAAGCAGTTACACTCATTTTCCTCTCCAGCCTTTGCTCTTGAAAATGTATCAATTTTAATTACTTTGGATTTGACTTGGTATTGAAAGATAATTTAGGCTTTTATATCCTGGATACTTGGTAAACAGCACCTACTCCTTTACTTGGAAGTTAGGTCCATTGCCCTCTAAATTGTTTTCGTATACTGGGGCGGGGGTTGGTTAAGTTTTCTCTCTGATTTGATTCTCAGTTACATTTCTTTTGATGCTTGAGGATAAGAGCATCCTTGGTTCTCGTGGAGGGTCTGGACTTGTCTTCATGGCCTTTATTTATTTAACAAACGTTTTTCAGAATCTATTACCTATCAAGCTTTGCAGTTAGTGTTGGGTTTACAAGTATCAAACAAGTTAACTCCCTTTCCTGAAAGAGTTCTCACTCTGGTGTGCATGAGCAGTTATAATGGAGTGTGATGTGTGCTGTGGTGTGCTGTAGTGGACATGAGTGTCGAGGGGAGATTTGTTAAAGAAACTCCAGGGAGAGGGCTTCCCTGGTGGCGCAGTGGTTGAGAGTCTGCCTGCTGATGCAGGGGACACGGGTTCATGCCCCGGTCCGGGAAGATCCCACATGCTGTGGAGCGACTGGGCCCGTGAACCATGGCCGCTGAGCCTGCGCGTCCGGAGCCTGTGCTCCGCAATGGGAGAGGCCACAACAGTGAGAGGCCCGCGTACTGAAAAAAAAAAGAAACTCCAGGGAGAGAGCAACCAACTTTCTGGCAAGAATTGAAGAGTGCTTCTCGGAAGAGGTAATACTCAAGCTTAGTCTTGAACAATCAATAAGAGTTTTCCAGGGGACAAGAGGGCAAAGGATATTCTAAGCAGGGATGCAATATATGTCTGGGCAAAATAGCATGAAGGCAGAAGTGCAGAGTTTAGAAGGCATGTGGGGGAAAAGACAGAATGCTTAGCAGGAGCTGGATTATATAGGCCATTTTATGGCCTGGGCTGGGCACTGTTCTTAATGTCCTTTGTGTATTTACGCACTGAATTCTCGCAACAACCCTCTGGGGTGATATAGTAAATCCATTAAGTCCCTTTTTGCTGATGTGTGTCCTAAGGCAGAGAGAGATTGAGTGATTTCTCAAAGCCAAAGTACAGTTATAATATGTGCATCTTATGCTAAAAGTGTAAGTTGGTTAGTCCTAAAACTTTTCCTCGTTATTTTCTTCTTGGAATTATTAGGAACCTCCTTCATTATGGCTTATCGTTTACTCTCCATGACACACCTGCTATCCTCCCTCATATCATATTTGACAAAGGCCTTAATTTTTTTTGGTGATTTTTTCTTCTCTTTCCACAAATTTGAATTTGAAGTCTCTTTATTAGGTTGGCAGGTCTCCTGCCGAGGCTCAGTTTATGGGAGATGCCACCTGACCCCTTCCAGGAGCCCTTGATCCTGACATTGTGAACCATGGCTCAGAAAAACTTCCATCCTTTAACACTATCCATGGAACCTACTGTTCTCACATGTGCTCATTTCCCTCATGTAATTATCACCTTCAGGTTGGACAAGATTTGAAAGTAGTATCTGTTCACTTGTGTCGCCGGGGCTTTCGGTGTCCTAACCTATCACTGTAGGTTGCTACGGAAGGAGCTGTGAACGGTACTGTGAGTGGCCTGGGTCCAGGAAGTGGTGCACCACCTGGTTAGCCATAGATTCACACGGTTCACCTTTAGTAACATACGTCTCTCTCTGGGGGATAATTGGGGTCCTTGAACTTGATAATGCATCTCCTTTACTGTTCTGTGGTATGAAACGCTTCCTCATTTGCAGGTCTGGTGTTTTCCTCCTTGGGCAGAGTCTCACATTTTTTGAATAACTCTCTTGGCGTAGCTTTTTCTTCTGTATATTACAGTCTCCCATTTGCAGCCCTTCAACTAGGTCTTCATTCTGTGCTACCCATTTTCTTCTTTTTCTTCTGAGTGTTGTTTCTGCCCAGGGATTATTCATCTTCTTTAATAAGCTAGTAGAGAGGTGTTCCTCAAGCCCTTTCACATTTTTCTCTAGCAAGGAGTTTGATCCTAGCCTGCACTGCAGTAATTGGGGGCCACACATCTACTAGGGGCATGGCTGAACTGGCATTTCTTCTAGACTTTACTAACTTGTAAGTTTTGGATGCTTGGTGAGGTTATATAATATCCCGGAGCACGTACTGCCATCTCAAGAGACTTGAGCCTTTGTCAACTGGACCCTGAAGGCAGAGCTCCTGGCTACAGTGTTCTGCTGCTGCTCCAATTCTTAACATTAAGGACTATTGGCTTTGCTAGTTTTGTTCAAGAAACACTTATAGAGCAGCATTGATTGAATACCCTGTGCCAGATGCCATCTAAGATCCTTGGCATACAAAGGTCTCTCCTTTCAAAGTGACTCATTCTCCAGCAGAGTGACTCAAAGACCAATGTACATGACTCTGGTCATTGACTTATTTCAAACATTCCTGGCACATGTAGCCATACATTCAAATAAAATAGAGGATTTCCATTACAAAACTAAGATGGTGGATATAGGGAAGTCGTCTGATATAATTTTTAAAATTTAGGTGAACATTAAACATTAGTAATAAACATGCTCAGAGCGTTTAATTTGAAAATGTGCAGTGTTGGAATTACAGTGCCCTAAATTACAGTTGAGGCAGAGAAGGAAGCAGGTGTTGAAACAACATCAATGTTGATAAATAAGGGACTTCTAAATAGTCTAAGATATTTCTAAGAAATGGAAAGAATTTTTTCAAATTCTTTAACATATAGGGCTTCCCTGGTGGTGCAGTGATTGAGAGCTCACCTGCCAATGCAGGGGACGTTGGTCCAAGCCCTGGTCTGGGAAGATCCCACATGCCGCGGAGCAGCTGGGCCTGTGAGCCACAGCTGCTGAGCCTGTGCTCTGGAGCCCGTGAGCTGCAACTACTGAGCCCGCGTGCTACAACTACTGAAGCACACACACCTAGAGCCTGTGCTCCACAACCAGAGAAGCCACCGCAATGAGAAGCCCGTGCACCACAGCGAAGAGTCGCCCCCACTCGCTGCAACTTGAGAAAGCCCGTGAGCAGCAATGAAGACCCAGTGCAGCCAAAAATAAATAAATAAATTAAAAAAATATATAGTCAAAGAATTCATTCTTAAATATGTCTAAACTAAAATAAAAATCACAGACATGTACAACTGAATGAATTACTTTCTTATTCACTTCTGTCTGGATGTTCTATTCTTAGTCCTGAACGGGAACATTTCTCTTCATAAGGAATTTATTTCAGTCGCATGAATGTGATCTATGAAAAAGACGATATTTTGTAGGATTTGTGCAGAGTCCAGAATCTTTCCAGAATGAACTGAGGGAGCTTTGGAGCAAGGCTGGAAAAGCCTAAGATTTAGGGATCAAATTCAGTGCCCAGAAGGAAGGGCTTCATTAATCTGCTCTCTCTCAGGAGAAAAAAAAAACAGCAACAAGAAAAGAAAGTCATATTAGAAGGAGTAAAGAGTTTTTTGCTAGGTTTGAGATTAAAAGTCTTAGTTATGTCTTGATAACAATCTGGACATAAAACCGTTCTAGAGATGGAAAAAACCCTCATTTACTAGAAATTTAGCAATGTGATTTTATTTTATAAAGAAAAAATGAGCAAAATGAAATTCAGTGGAATTGAATGATCTAGCAAAAATCGGGAGTATGTGTAAGATACAGAGTATTTCCTTTGTTTCCAAATAACAAAGGAAACACAAAAAATGACAAAAGGAAAAAGTCAAAGAAAACACTTCTGCAAGTTGAAAGCATGATCTAATATTTCTTTCTTCTAAATTTCTGGCTTCTTTGAAAGAATAGTTAACAGACTTGCTTCTTTGTGCTGTGTAGGTCAAGGAATATGCTAGAGATAAGAGACTGGGAAAAGACCCCTGTTCAAACTGAGGCCAATGTTCAAAGACCCCATACTAATGCTCTTTTTGCCAGCAGCCTAACCCTTCCCAAAGAATGACAGTGGTGCAGGAGGGTGGGTGGAGGACAAGGCCAAAGGAGATGGAGAGGGATTCCGTCTGGATTGCCAATGGACTGTGCCTAAAGTTGTCCAGTAAGTCCAAGGGATTCCCTGCAAAGTGTCTGCCGGTGGAATGCAGAGCTTTTGAAAGGAACCTTTAGTGCAGCTGGGAGTGAACATTGCCTGTGCTGTGGATGCCAGCCGGTGGCCTGCCTCATGCTGTGCCCTTCTGCCAGCAGCCATCTGCTGCAGCTTTAATGAATGAATCTCTCTCGGGGTTTTTTTTTTTTTTTTTTTTTTTTTGACAGAACAATAGCTTCTGTGGTGGTGTGAGCTGCATTCCGATGGATGGATTGAATCCTTTGCTGGCACTCCTGTGTGCTTGTGTGTGGGTGTGTGTGAGGGGGAGCGGGTGAGGGGAGAGAGATGGTATGTGTCTGAGTCTTCTCCGGTGGGAGATGGTGGATGTTGTCGGGAAGGTTAATGCGTTAGGTTGATTTTTAGTTGGAATGCTCCATCACCTCTTCCTTTGGAGTCCCGCACAATTGGGCTGCTGCTCGTACCTCTACATTTCCTCTCCGCAGCTTGTTTTTCTTTTCCCCTAAACACTGAAGGATGGAGTCATTCTTTCCAGAAATGCTAGTGAAGAACAGTCCTATGGAATAAAATAGTTAAGCGGATTTTTTTCCTTTTTAAAAAAAATCACCTGACATTAACTTGGATTGATTAATCTCCTCTGTCCCTCTTGCCTTGGCCGGTGTCTGTAAATGCATTGGGCTGCCATTGATGCAGTTCCCTGGAGGAAAGCTCTGTAACCCTCGTCAGTATTGCATTTTTCCCTGTGGTGTTCATCAAACTACAGGCTGGTTCTTCTTAATTACAAAGGAGAGAAACACCCCAAAAGACAAATCAAAAACTTTACCAGGAGACGATTGATTTGGTCTTTGGTTTAATTGTCCTTAGAAAAAGAGAAAATCCTATTTTGCTTGTCAATAATGGTCCTGTGGTTATAATCATTAGCCTAACAGAACTGAAGGAGAAAATCTGGGGGAAAACTTTTGAAGATGATTTTGAAGAATTGGGTTATTGGACTCACTGAGATCACCTAGTTTCTGGTTTTCAAGAAAAAAATTATTTCAAGTAAAATCTTACTCAGAACCTTTACATGTAAACCAGACACAATTGTAGCTGCTCTTGTTGAAGTGGAGAGAAGTGGGCAGGATAGAGGCTCAATCTTACCTCACAGTGGTCTGCGTGTACAGGGATCTGTTGGACAGAGTTTGTGAAGCTACTTATAGAGGGTATTTGTTTGGGGGTAGAATTCTGCTAAACCATTGTAGAGAGTAATTGTTATTGTTTTTGTATTTTTATTGTTATTCTGCCTTTTAACTGTTAGCAGTAATGTGATTTTTATAACTTTCACTGGGATCTCTTCCACTCATCAATTTGGGCTACATAGGCAGAGGATGGGATAAATGGGAACTGAAAATCCCTTCCATTCTAAAATTCAAAGGCAAATGGAAATGTTTTTACTTTTATTTTTCTGTGAAAATTTTCTTACATAGTCACATGATAGCCTTACCATTAGGTATTTTATTACTGTAAGAACTGTGCTTTAATTTTTATTGAATTTATCTTTCTATGTATGGATTTATTTATAAACATACATACCTATATATGTATTTATTTATACACAGGCACATATGTAAACTACATTTTGTGTAATTCTTGCATAGTTCATTTTGAGAATACACATATCTCCACTGGTAGATAGCAACATAGAGCATTTCTGAAATTCCTTTATACAATCCACTTACCAAACCCTAAGAAAATCCTTTTTATAGAGACATCAAAAAAGTCTCATCAAATATATAAGTTGTTGCTATTTTCCACTTAAGGGTCAGCCAGGGGCTAAAACAGCAGGCTAAGGGGGCAGACATTTATAGTCACATCTGAATCTGTTTTATATGTGAATGTGTGGTCCTGGGACCACAGCCAGTCTAGGGGGATAGAGATGCACATCTCCAATTAGGCCCTATATGAAGGTGTCTGAGTGAGTGGGTAACCTGCCGTTCTCATGGTGGGCATAAAGCAGATAATGTTTTGTAAAAACTGGGATCGTTCTGAGAGTGAAAGGCAGCACTAATTGAATGGAATGCTATATCAACTGGGGTATGTTGTCCCCATACTAGTACTTGATGTCTCTTTGGCTGCTGTTGTTGAATAGGATCTTCAGCCCCACAGATTTCATAGTATAGCCTTAATCATTTATGAAGAAGATCTCAATAACTCAAGAAGACAAAAGTTATCTGAATTTTGTTAAATCAGCTTGATATTTTATAATAGTCTTAATAGGTTATAGTGGCTTTAACTTGGTCATGGATTATGAAAGTGGTGCAGTGAGAAAGCCAGATGAGCAACCATCAGTGATGAACGTGGTGACCAAAAAGACAAGGTTCTTTTTTAGGGAGTCAGTAAGATTATGTTGCTCAAGCTAGATCTGCAGAATTAAAAGACTGCAAGTGAAGAGGTAACGATGGAGACACGTTGTGGAGATGGCAGGTAAGAATCATTCTCTCGACTGGATGTACGCTCTACTGTATCTCAACATCTGAATATATAGGAATATGTAGATCCAAACTTTCATCTGATGGCTCCTCATCCAGACTTTGCATTCATATGGTCTGGGGGTGCCTTGCCACAGACTGTCTTTCTGTGCCTCCGTTTTCTCATCTATGCAAATGGTTAAATATGCAGGAAATATAGTGATGACCCCATGGTTTTCTTACTCACTAAGTATTAGTATTATACTCAGGATAAAATTCGGAATGTTAAGCATATTTTATTGTATTGTACCTCTTTGAAAATATTAACTCATCTATAATTTATTTTGAACTTTCCATTAGCCTTAATATTAAATTAAGCTTCACAATCCAGTCCTAGACTATTTCAAATACCTAGGGGCTAATACTTAATTTTTTAAAAAATTAATTTATTTTATTTATTTATTTTTGGCTGTGTTGGGTCTTCGTTGCTGCACACAGGCTTTCTCTAGTTGCGTAGAGCGCGGGCTACTCTTCGTGGCTGTGCACAGGCTTCTCATTGCGGTGGCTTCTCTTGTTGTGGAGCACGGGCTCTAGGTGCTCAGTCTTCAGTAGTTGTGGCACACGGGCTCAGTAGTTGTGGCGCACAGGCTCTAGAGCGCAGGCTCAGTAGTTGTGGCACATGGGCTTAGTTTTCCGTGGCATATGGGGTCTTCCCAGACCAGGGCTCAAACCCGTGTCCCCTGCATTGGCAGGTGGATTCTTAACCACTGCGCCACCAGGGAAGCCCCTCATACTTCATTTTTATAATTCATCACGAGAAGATTCTTTCTTATAGCTAGTACATTTTTTAGCATTAAGTTGACTAACATCTGAACATGATATTTATGCCACTTAATTCTAATTGTAGAATCCCTGTGCTATTTTATATCTTAGGACTCATACCTTCTGATTTTTAAGTGATTTTTAAATTGCTGTTGCCAGAAGGAGCACTGTTTAGGAATTGTAAGCAAAATTAATACTTGAACTGCATTTTGTAATATTTATTCCCTCCCAAAACTAGAGACCTTATTTTC
This sequence comes from Neophocaena asiaeorientalis asiaeorientalis, assembly GCF_003031525.2. Lineage (NCBI taxonomy): Eukaryota > Metazoa > Chordata > Mammalia > Artiodactyla > Phocoenidae > Neophocaena > Neophocaena asiaeorientalis. The sequence continues at coordinate 476,829 of NW_020174425.1, read as the reverse complement.
AAAGCTATACTTGGAACCGATTGTCCAAAGCATAGTGTGACAAGTAGTCTGAGAAATGAACTGCATTTTGGAATCGGGACTCTCCCAGCCTATGGTTACCATACATGAAGCAGCTGACATAGGGTAGGAGCTTTGCACATGGTAGAGCTCTGTGAAACTTTCTCAAGTGAGGGATTATATTACCCCTGGCTTGAAGTTTTTTATTGCTTTTTTTGGATCTTGAGAGGAGTCTTGATGCTCCAGAATCGACAATTATGGACAAGACTTCCAAGCTCCCAAAGGTGGTCCAAGAATTTTCCCCGCCTCACCACTTCCCCAGAGACCCAAGGTAAAGGAAAGAGGTTAGAGTAATCAGGAACTAGAGAGGATGAGAGTGGGGCTGTGCGAGGCCTCAGCTCAGTGGAACCCTGGTCCAGGATTACCCACTTGCTCTCGTTCACACCTGTGGTGAATTACTGCCTTTGTTACCTTGCTCAACTCAAAGTTTCCTACCTGAACTCAAGTGCCCTGCTTGAGGATGGTCTAAGATAATAAAAAGCAGAAACAGTAGGATAGAATTAAGGACTGAAAAGCATTTTACGACTCTGGAATTTCATCTGCTAATGCAACCATGCTGGCTTTGCTCTGGCTTGTGGAGAGAGCAGTGTCGTGCCATTTGGGAGGTATGCGTGAGTTGCTTTACAGGAGTGTCAGGAGCCTCCAGCCGAGCTGAATGCTGTCTCTGCTTCCAGGCCCACTCTTACGTGTCCTTTCTGCATCTGTATTCCACGCCTCCGGGTAGTTCACGGATGCCTGTTCTTCAATTCATAAGCAGGGTGTCTTCCCGGAAGACAGAATGGAGCACCTCAAGCTTTGTCTCCAGTTGGTGACTGGTGTGAGTGCACTGCCCCTCTGGACAGGAGAGAGTTGGGGTACTGTGGGTATCAGGCTTTTCCAGAAGATGGGCAAGCCCAGGTCCTTTTGCCTTGCCCAGCCGGAGAGAACATGTATGGAACAGTGCAGGGCGATTGTGCTGTCTTTTGATGTGCTGTTGGGTTGCCTTGAGCAGTGAAGGATGCTGGCCCCTCCATTGTGGATGGGAAACTGTGATTAAACCTTCAATGAGAGCTTCTTTACTAGGCAACGGGGGGACAGTGCCTGGAATCTAGTCAGTTCATTGATAAAATTCGAGGTTGAAAGCATGACTATTCCTTTGTGTAAGTGCATCGAGGCCTCATTAACGGGCTACTGCCCAACTCTGCCATCTGATCCAGCCGCTGAGTAATCGGAGGCATTGCAGAGGCCATTTTAAAGCGCCTACAAGCGAAGCTTTTAATTTCTCACTGGAAAATTTTGGGACTTGCCAGATGTCACCGAGGCCCCTGTTGATTGGTTAGGGTTTCAACAGATATTGAGGAGGCCAGGAAACCCCATCCTTCTTAGTGGACATATTTTCAGTATTTTCTTTAAGCAAATATCTACCTTTAAAGCCAGGCATTTGTCATAACTCTTAGCATCAGAGTGGAAGCTGAAAAAGGAAACAAGATGAAGAGGGACGTGCATTTTCCCCCGTTTTGTCCCTGGGGCAATATTCTAAGCCTGCAGTAATAACTTCCTTCTTGGCCTTGGTTGGGAGGTTTTTCTTCAGAGACATGCTTGGTGAGCATCTCTCCTCGTGACTCAGGTACCCTGAATGATTTATGATTCTGCCTCTGCATCCAGTGTGTCATCTTCTTTTCTTCCATCTTCTCCAGCATATTTCTAGGTAAAACAAATATTTATCAATCAAAAGAAAGAATGACCCCAATTGCCCATGTGAATATTTTAGTATTTCTTGACTCTAACTTCTTTTTTGACTGTTCTACACCCCTTATAGAAATACCTTCGTCACATTCAATTTTCAGAGGTTAGTGATTCTAGAACTATATGATACTGGGACTCTGCTTTGGAGAAAGCCACAAGAAGTAAAGAAAAAAGAGAGCATCGAGTTGTAAAGCATTGTAGTGGCACTTAGTATGTATTAGAATTTTCAAAATAGGTTCTACCAATCATCCAAAAAAGCTTGAATTTTAGAGGCGAGCTTTGATAGAAGCATCTGAAAAATAGTTTCGTTGTATAATCCATTATTCCTTTAGAATATATACTGAGAAATTTAAAAGATTTATATAGCGTTGTGAATTTTTGGTATTGGCTGTTAAAATGTCTCTCTCTATACTATTTTAAAAATTAACAGTTTTTCCTCATTTTATGGATAGTTCTTGGCAACAAAGAGTGCTTCAGTGAAGGACCGTGGTAAAATATGCATTCCTTTGGTAGACCTCTACATTTCTAGAATTTCTGATCCCTGACTAACTTGTCATTCATACCCTGGAGAGGTAGTTTAGTGGAATTAGAGCCTGGACTTCAGAGGCAGACTACTTGGTTCAGATCTTGACTTCTCTACTTGCTTGTTGCATGACCCTGGGTAAATCACTTAACCTCTCTGTGCATTCATTTCTTCATCCATAAAATGGGGATATTCATAGGGTTGTTCTGAGGCTTATCCAGCTGATCTAAATAATGCACGTAGAACAGTGTGACACGTGGTAACCACTCTGGATGTTCACTATTTCCTAGCATTCTAGGTCACGGATATGGGTACAGTAATGCGCTCTGAGCAGGATGGGAATTGCTAGCAGAGGAGACTGAGGCAGCCTCACAGCGCTTTTATCAGGGCTGTGTTTGGGAGCTGAGTACCCTGCTCCTTTAAGCAAACCGTATCAAATGCTGTCTTCTGCATCCAGGACTTGTAAGTGAGACTTCCGTATAACAAGGGCCTTTTGACATCTCAGTAACTAAATCTCTGTATGTGGGGCCCGAGGCAATGTTCCTCAGTGCTCAGGATTGTTCTGCAACAAAGAGTTTTTAACATTTAGGTTCCCGTGTGCCATGTCTGAAGAGGGGAAAACAATTCTAGCATCTGGATATAGATGTACCTTGCCATACCTGAGATATAGGAAAAAATAAGGAAAATATATTCTTACATAAATACGTAGCTATAAAAATAGGATTCAATAAACCAACTTTTTGGCTAAATAATGCATGGAATAAGAACAGAAAGCATGACAACATTTGAAATTCCTCTCTTCTATGTGCAGTTGAAACAATAGGTTGAAGAACCAAGAGGTTTTTCAGAGACATTATTAGGATAGATTTAAAGTACATATAATACTGGACATATTTAATAAATAATCATTATAAATTGAAACAGTTCTTTTTGATCACCTACTATGTGCTACTTCCACAAGCTTCCTCTGTGTTCTCCACAGATTATTAGTTACATGCTATCAACTTCATTTTTAGAAAGTAAAACTAGAGTTGTGAGAGATTTATTTGAGGTTATATATAGCTAAGAATTGACAGCAGCATTCCAATCCAGGAATTTCTGACTCCGAATCCACACACGTTCCACTGTAATCTTATTGTCTTTCAAGGATAATTTATTGGGCTGGCCAAAAAGTTCGTTCGGGTCAGATGTTACCGAAATACCGAATGAACTTTTTATCAAGCCTGATAGTTCCGTCTGGTGGAAAACTAACAGTAGAAGCTCCTATTGTGTGCAGGGCACCGAGGAAGTACTGGGGATCCAAGGCAAACCAGACAGGCATGCTCCCTGCCTTCAGGAAACTGACAGTCTAGATGGGATGACAACTCTTAGCAGCTATTTATATATTTGCTTCTCTCTTTCTCTTATGCATTCCTAGATGTCTGCCTTGACTAGACACTGCCACTGCCTTGAGGACAGTTTAGACACTTGTTCTCTGGAAGATAATATTTTTAAATGTCCTTATTTGTGCCAAAATGTGTACATCTTAAATTCTCACCCCCATTACCTACCGTTGCCACCTGACATGGTATTTTACAGACTAGATTATGCACAACATAGGCTCATCATCAATTTGGTTACTTTGAAGGATCGGTGGGAGAATTATAAATTAGCAACTTACAATGTATTTCATGTTAAACTAAGACATCTGATTCTGTCAGCTTTCTGACTGCCTACATGACGCAAGTAAAGCTGAAGTAGATTTGTCCTGATACCGTGGAGCTCACGTAGAAATGGCTAGGAGGAGCAGGAAAGCAATCCTTCTGGTATATTTCCAAAGAAAGTGGCTGCGGTATAGATGAAGTATCTTTGCAGGAAAGAAAAGTTGTGTGACAACTGATGCTTGATGAAGAAGGAACGAATCATTAGTACAGGCACGAGAGAGGACAAATGTCAGGTGCCCAGAGAGGCAGAGGGAAAATGAGGCTCGATGGCATGATTTAGAGGTTATTTAGGAAAATTTGCATCATTTGGTTCTTACTTCTTCATAGCTATATGAAACTTGCATTCCTTCATTTAGCAGACTCTTTGCACTTAGGTTTTGCTTTTTAGTTTCACTTAGGAGCTCAGGAAGAGAAAGACCTGCGCCGTATGACACCTCGTGTCCGGTCACTCATCTTTGCCTAACTTGGCGTCACCTAACAGAGCATTACATCTGCTTCAGGTCTTCACATACATAATGGAAAGGGAATCAAAAGGAGGATCAGACTGCGTTAACATTTCTCTCAGGAATTGTGAATTGCAAATTTCCTGTAGGCTTAGCGTGTTTTCTTTTTTTTTTTTCCTAATGAGCGGCTGCTCATTTATAATGGGAAATCCTATAAGGAACTCCATGAAACTCTTGGAAATGAGACAACACAATCTCAGTGAATGGATAAGGAAAGCATCTCTAGCAGATTCAATTCTTCTGACAACATTTCTCCTCCGCTTTATCACTGAGACTATTCAGAAAACCAGAACAATTGCAGGCAGGACACCAAGACTCTGGTCATCTCCACAGGATGAGAACATTTAATAAAACCAAATGGAAACCTTGTGATCTCTTCCTTCCCAGCTGACACTCAGGCTGCCTGGACAAAGGGCTGATTAATAGAAGAGAGCCCGGCATCAAGCTCCAGCATTGTCCGGTCAGGTCTAGAAGGGCAGTGATTTCCAGGGCTTCTCAATCCCATGTCTGTGTCCGGCCTCTTCCTTCTCCGCTTCTCCTCCTCTCGCTGCCCTTTGTGCTCAGTTCACAGAAGGCACAGATATGCAGAGTTTCCTGAGGGACGTGGCTGTCATTTTTCTTGATTCCAGTGTTGGCTTCTTTAAATACTAGTCTGAAGTCTCAAGTTAGGTATGCAACCCAACATCTACAAATTTAATCTTTCCCAGTATTCTACTGTAAAATGAGAGATTTCTTTCCAGTATTGAACGTACTACTGTGTGACGTCTTCCATTTTCTGTAGTTCTAATTTGACACAACTAAATCAATAGCCCTTCTTTACATTTCTGTTTCTCCTGTAATGCCTAGTCTTACCGATTACAGATAAAGGTATGTGAAGAAAAGTCTCGTCCAGCATAAGATAAAGCAGTGATGGCAGAACATTTGCAAATGGAATAAATGCCTGTAGTGACTGTTATTCCTGTGTGAGGACCTGTGCCTGATGATACCATTGAGGATGTTGTAGTTACGTTTCTAACATTTTGGACGTTTTCTAACTCTTGTGTTATGAAGTGAATCCCTGTTTCCATTTGGAGGTTTGGGGTCCTTGGTATGTCACATTTCTTTAGAATTTAGGACCAATCCATTGCCAAGCCAAGATGTAACCACATACAAGAGGCGAGACAGGCAGGTTTGCTTTCCCATCCAGTCTACGAATCTCCATTTTCACTACTATATATGGGTGAGGAGACCACATAGCTCATGAAATATTCCCCCAAGATTTTAATACAGAAAAACCAAAATCCAGGTGTAGTGTTTTATAAGACAGTGAAATTATTTATTTTTTCCTTCACTTATTAAAAATTCCCATCGTTTCTGTAGCTCTTTCAGCATGTTTACATTTTGAAATGACTCCCCCTCCTTGCTTTTTGAAAATGCGGGACCTTGAACACCATCACACACACAAGCACACAAAAGGTTTTAAGATTCACTCTTCTGTGATGTAAAACCACGGGGTCCTGTATAATCATCTGCTCACCCAGAGAGCAGATGCTGCTCTCTTTCTAAGCAAACAAAGCTTGGATAAAAAGGGCAACAATGCAGGGAAGATGTTCATGCCCACCACTCCTCTCCCACCAAAGGGCGCTGGACTTTCCCGGATGGCCTGCCAGCTCGTGTCAGTTGCTCCTCACGGGGCCTTCCTGAGTGATCAAAGGAGAAAGTGTCTTCAGAGTATAATGTGCTGGAGAAGAAATACTGAAAAATGCAGAGATATGGGACTCTAGACGAGCCAGGGCGCTCTTTAATTGTGATAGGCTGCTCTTGACCACTTTTCATAACATGGGAAAGCCCTGATGTATGCATGGACAGCACAGCATGCGGGAACCCGTGCTGGGGTACTCCGGACACCCGGGCCCAAAGTCTGGCTCCACCACTTCCTGGCTCTGTGATCTAGGCAAATATCTTAAATCTCTGCACCTCAGTGTCTCACATAGTGCTGTGTTGGTAAACCGGCTCAGGGGCATGGGTAGGGGGAAGGGGAGGAGCTCTGATTTGTAGCGTTTGCCAATTTCCACTACTTCCACTATGGCGATTTCAAGCTATCAAGGGTTGCAAAACTCCTGAATATTTAACAGTAGGCTCAGTAGCCGCCACAAGCATATCATGGCCAGTCTGTAAAATGGGCATAATAGAGTTTACCTCATAGGGTTGTGGTCAGGATTAATGAGACAGTGTATGCAAAGCTCTTAGCACCATAAATTCTGGAGTACAGTCAATACTTAATGAATAGTAACTGTTTTTGGCTGCACTTTTAGGAAGCCTTTGTGCTGGTAATTCTAATCCTGGGTTCAGAGTATCACAAAAAATGCTAAGATTTAATACACACATTTTAAGGATAAAATTAATCTTAACTTATTTTAATTCTTAAACTAATCATGTGTACGACAACATTTTAGAGGGAAAAGAGGGATATTAAAAAATGTAAAAGTGTACATTGCCAAAGAAACTGTTCATTGATGCTTTTTAAACTCCTAAAGTCTTTCTAAGCAATACTTTTTTCAGTTCTTGGGGTTCTTTTGCCAAGGCTTGAGTTATTTTCTGTGTTTTTAAATGATGGATCCTGGGCTCAGTTTTAATCAGGGAGCCTCACTAAGGAGGCTGCGTGGAGGAGCCTCACCTTGGTTGGGTCTAAATAACACTTGTTTTTGTTTTGTTTACCACATTCAGCTGTGCTCTCTCACCTCCTCCTTGCCCAGCCGTCCTTTCGTGACATCATGGGACATCCCTAACCTTTCTGGTTGCTTTTTCAATTCTTTTTATTTTTTATTATTTTAATTGAAGTATAGTAGATTTACAATGCTGTGTTACTTTCAGGTGTACAGCGGAGTGATTCAGTGTTTTATATATAAAAGTCTCTTTTTCAGATTCTTTTCCATTATAGGTTATTACAAGATGCTGAAAGTAGTTCCCTGTGCTATACAGTACCGGTCGCTTTGACTCAGTACTAATTTAACCAGTCAGTTTAGAGTTTTACTCTCTCGTATCTGATTCGGAACTTCCTCCCTCCTCCAGTGCTATCTGTACATGTGACCTAAGGGGCTTGGAGGTGGGAAGGGGTGGATCCTAATCTTCTATTTACACACATGTCCTTCTCTATTCTAGGTGTGCTTCTCCAGTGTAGAGCGCAGGAGGGGCATGGGGAGAGAGGTAATGTTTCATCAAGTAACCGAGGGAGGCCCAGGTCTCTGCTTTTGCCATTTCTTTGCCTGGTTGGCTGCTAGTGACCACGGTTGGCCGTTCTCCCCACCTTTCCCTAGTGTGGAGGTTTAGACGTTGGCTTGACCAGCTTGTCCCTACTCAGCTTGTCACCAGCTGCTCACCCCACAGACGCTATGGTTGGGTGCCAGTAATATGTTGCAAGCCCGGCAGCCTCCAATGAAGTACACTCAACCCTGGACTGTTCATAAGGCCTCGTTATGCCAAGTGGTAGGAGCGAACGTTAAGCCATTGGCAAGCCTTTTCTCAGTCCTACCGTCTCTCCTCAGTTCTCATGAACTCTGCCCAGATAGGCAGGAACAGGCAAGGCTGCTACCGAAGCAGAAGTCCAACTGCAGAAAACCAGTATTTGGTTCCCACTCCTGCATGTACCCCAGTCGTTTTGCATGAATCTCCTGGAGGCCCTCACTTTTGTATTAGGGAGAGAGAGGTCTCCTCCCTCCCTCCCCCGTGGGACCCTCTACCATGAGCACTGCTCTCCCCACAGAGCCCAGGACCCCTATTATTCATTTCCCACAGGGGTGGTAGATTGTGGATGGGTTTATTTGTTTGCGGTGGCTGTCATAACAAAGTACCACAGGTTAGGTGGCTTGAACAACAAAAATTTCTCTCACGATTCTGGAGGCTGGAAGTCTGAGATCAAGATGTCAGCAGGGTTGGTTTCTTCTGAAGCCTCTCTCTTTGGCTTGTTGATGGCCGTCTTCTCCCTGAGCCTTCCCATCATCTTCCCTCTGTATATGTCTGTGTCCAAATTTCCTCTTCTTATGAGGACACCAGTCATATTGGATTAGGGCTCACCCTAATGACTCATTTTAAATTAATTACCTCTTTAAAGACCCTATCTCCAAACACAGTTACATTCCCAGTTACTAAGACTTAGGACTTCAATGTATGGATTCTGGGGGGACACACACAACCCATAACAGTAAGGTAGGGTTGTTTCTGCAGGCCCCGGGTATCACTGATGCTTTAGAAAATTTGATCTTTTTGGTTTGTTTCAGCTTTGGGCCTTACCTCCTACTTCTGAGATGACAGGAAAAAACCCACTCAAAATTCTATTCACTAGAACTATAAATAGCTATTGCTCAATAGTTTTGAGAACTGTACTTTGCCTACCTCATCCAAATAGTTGAAAGCACGAAGTGTACAAAATAAGAAATGACTAGAGTACATGGCAGAAGGACCTGAAAGGAAAAATTAACTATGAAGCGTAGGGAACAGCTGGAGGAAGGGATGGACGATATCAGAGGAAAAATTGAAAATATCAAAAATCCATTTTGAGACCATAGAAGAAAACCTACACTATATATCTATAAAATGTTCTATGGGAAGAAACAGGAGGCTGCCATCAGAAAACTCCACCGAAGAGAATGTTTTATGAATTTAAGTAATCACTGTAAATGTTACTGTTATTGTTTATCAGTAACGTGAAAGTTAGTAGATTATTCCTATTGACACTTACGTTCTCATCCCCTTTTTGATTTACTTAACTATTGCTTTGGCTTTTACGGCAGGCTCTTAACACCTCAAGAGAACGTTTGTTCAGCTTGACAAATCGGCACATGTGCTACTGCTTACTCTTGTCTCCCAAACGAATTGTTGGTTTTTCAGCAATTTCTGAGTGCTAAGAACTACTCATGTTCATTTAAATAAACAAGCCATTGAGAGCAGAAAGATCAGCCAAGTGATCTTCGGTGATGAATGAGTTAATGAAAGTTAGCTCAGTAAATCTGCTCCTTGGTGGATGCTGGTATCAAAAGGTTAGTTGCCTTAAGCCCATGAAAAGAAAAGAGCTAAGAGTAGTATAGGGGAGCCCTTTCCATTCAATGTGAACAAAATAAAGAAACAAATATTTGTCTTTCTTTCAAAAAATCTTTTGTTTTTAGTTCTTTGAATTCTTAGTTTAGTGAAAGATAGATGAATGTGTGCTTATGTGTGAGGGGGAAATCATGAAATGTTGTAAAGAATGAAAATGTTAACTACTTTCCCAGAGTCCTGTTTTCTTCTCTTTTCTGAAATAACTGAGAGATTAGCATAAATTCTGGCAGTTATTCCAACGTCATGTGTTTATACGAATTGTATTTGGGTTCCCCACCCTAGTGGACCTCTCTTGTTTCTTTAGAGTATTACAGGAGTGCATTCCTGAGTGTTCTTCAGATGGGACCCATTCACTCTTTTATCTCTCTGTTGAATCATATCACTATTTTCCTAAGGAAAATGAGAACCTGATTTTAATTTGTAAAAATAGTAAGTCTCGGGCTTCCCTGGTGGCGCGCGGTGGTTGGGAGTCCGCCTGCCGATGCAGGGGACACGGGTTCGTGCCCCGGTCCGGGAAGATCCCACATGCCGCGGAGCGGCTGGGCCCGTGAGCCATGGCCGCTGAGCCTGTGCGTCCGGAGTCTGTGCTCCGCAACGGGAGAGGCCACGGCAGTGAGAGGCCCGCGTACCGCAAAAAATAAAAAAAAATAAAAAAAATAGTAAGCCTCACCAAATTAGCTGATGTTGACTTTCTCATAGAAAACAGCTTTCCATATTAGGGCTTCACTAACAGTATATTTTGTCCATTCTTCATCTGGAAAAAAGTTACATTGTTTGGTACGATCAGGAATCATAACATTTTAGGCAAATTCAAGTGAAAGAAGTTTCATCATTAAGATCTCTTTTGGATGGTGGGGAGCAGTAATGAGGGATAGAAAAGAAATTGGAGAGAGGTGAAAACTTCCTTGAAAGAAAATTTGAGGAATGCGAAATCTCTACCAATATTTTATTTCAACTATTTTTTAATGAAAATTGGAGGTTGAAATAACTGATGAAATACATTTTGTTTATTTTTATAAATCTAGTGAGATTTGGGTTGACATGGTATACCTAGAAATCTAATACTCAACCTTTTGCATATTTTAAAGGCATTTGAACAATATGGCCCACAGTCTATCTGCATCAGAAACATCTCGGTTGCTTGCTAAACCTATTTTTCCTGGTCCCCTGAGATTCTGATTCCATATGGTGACGTCCAAAGACCTGAATTTGTGGAGGACTCTCCAGATAGTTCTGACGCACATAGAAGTTTGAGAACTACTGTGTTGGGAAATAATTGCTCATAGACAATTTATTCTGTCAGCACTGATTCCTGCTTGTCTATTAATCTATTTTTTTTCCTCCTCTCTGTTGTATAAGTTCACTATCTGTTTTGCTCTGGAGAAGGATTAATGATGAGATTTTTTTATGGGTAGCTTACAGAGATCAGGAAATATTTTTTGTTTATTTTCTCTTAAGTGATTTTGTAGTTTCGGCACAAGAATATCTTTCTCATATAGCTCAGTCTCAGATGGATGTATTTCAGCTGACAGAAACAAACAGAGAGATGGCCCTTTCTGAAATGAGAAACAGGTACTTTTATTTTTAACACGTCCACATTTTCACAATAAATTTCTCTGTAATGTAGTTCAATATTACCTCCTGTAGGCTGAAACAACTTCGTGTGTTTAAACAAAAATATATTCTTTATTTGTGTCCTTATTTTCCAAAAGGACAAACTGAGACATGAAGATACTCTAGAGATTTTGCCCTAGAGAGTTTGTGATCAGCACTCCAGTGACATGGTTAATCTTGTAAAAATGAAAATATTAATTTTTTTCTTTAATTTGCTGATTCATAAAAGTAATATATGGCTATTGATGAACTTTTGAAATGTAACAAAAAATATAAAAATAAAACCATGTTCAATTTCAAAACTCATAGAAAAACATTTTTAAGTTTTTGGTGTATTTTTTTTTCCTCTCCAAAATGTAACAATGTAACTATTGTTAATATTGTGTATGTCAGTCTCTAGGCATTCCTGATCATTTCTTCGGATAAGTTCCTAGAAGCATAACTCCTGCAAAAAGAGACATTTTTAGGGGTTTTGATACATGTTGCTAAATATGCTTCCTAGAGAAGTTGAGCTAATTGGTATTCTAACAGTTCAGTGGATAGTCAGACTTCACTGGTTCAGATTGGTTTCTTTTTTTTTTAACTTGTAAGGACAACATTTTTCATTAATAGGAAGTTCATAAATCTTTAGTGATTTTTGTCTGAACTTTGTGACTTCTGCTTTACTGTTTGATGTTGAAGTTATTGTAATCAGTGGATTGAACAGGTCAGTGTATTGGACAGTGTCTTCTGTCCTGCTGGTGATTCTGCTAGTTGGAATGTCTGAAGTTGAACACATGGTTTGCTGAGTGGACCTATCATGTCCTGTCTCTAAGGAACTCTCTCTCCTGATGGTAAAGATGGTCAAAACTACTCCCAATGGCCTAGCACAGGGCAGCTCCTTGAGCTGCCAGGTATGGCCTCATCATCTTTCACAACCATTCATAAAGTACCTTAGCTCACGATACCACCCTCTTATGACATTCTAGAATGTAACAATCATGCATGACCTTGAATTTATATATAAGCTTTTTCGGTACTGTTCTGTAGGTTAGTCTTTTTTCCTCCAGTTTTTCCTTGTCAGCTCCTTGAGGGCAAGAGAAGTTGACCACAGCCTGCAATTCTGCCTGGGGCCCACTGCAGAGCCACTACACTTAGATCTCTAGTGTGGAATCAGGGAGAGGTCACATTTTACTGAATTAACAAATGTTATGATGGACGTTAAAACTGGAATTTTTGAAAATGCAGTAGGTTGAGAGAGATAGACTGACGTGTATTAGTCTGCTAGGGCCACCATAGCAAAATACTACAGGCTGGGTGGCTTAAACAACAGAAATTTATTTTCTCACAGTTCTAGAGGCTGGAAATCCAAGATCAAGATGTTGACAGGTTTGGTATCTTCTGAGGCCTGTCTGCTTGTCTTGCAGAAGGCTGCCTTCTCTCTGTGTCCTCACATGGTCTTTCCTCTGTGTGTGAACATCCATGGTGTCTTTCTTCTTATCAGGTCACATTGGATTAGGGCCCACCCCTATGATCTCATTTATCCTTAGCTCTTTAAAAGCCCTGTCTTCAAATACAGTCACATTCTGAGGTGTCCTGAGGGTTTGGACTTCAACTTATGAAATTTTCAGGGGGATACAATTCAGTCTCTAACATCTTATTAGATTGATTGATTTACTTATTTATTTATCGGAAAATGGATGTCACTGAATGTGTACAGATTATTTTACTGGGAGCTGGTTTGCTGACAGTATACTTTCTGGGCCTCACTCCCCATTTCAAGGTCAAGACTGCTTTATAGAAACTACAGTTTAGGATTATTGGTATATTAGGGCCATTTCTTCACAACTTTTATGGCTGTGAAAAAGTTAAGGATGACCAAAAGTTCCAGTCAGTCTAATTTCTTAGTCTAATCTAAAGAATCCAGGAATAAGTGGTAAACTTGAAGTGATGGTTTCTTCCAGCTCCGCCAAGATAAACTAACTCCAGCAAATCTGAATGCTGCTTTGGACTTTGCTCTAAGTCATGTGCAGCTTAGTCCCAATATCCAGCTCCAAGACTCTATTGGATGGTGCCAGGTACACTGTGGAGGTTATGTGCAGAGATTCTGCTAGTTTAAATCCTGGGTATGCCACTTACCAGACTTTTAACTTGGGACAAATTGCTTAATCATTCTGTGTCTCAGCTTCCTGATCTATAAAGAAGGAATAATAATAATACATAGAATTCTTTCTAGGAGTAAATTAGTTATGCCAATAAGCACTTAGAATAGTATCTAGCCCATAGTATGTATTTAATAAATGTTAGGTCTTATTATTTAGAGGCAGCCACAGATTTTTTTGTTCAGGCTGAGATACCATTTTATTTTCCCAAACTAGCAGTTTATCAAGCGTAGTTGTATTTATATATGATAGGTACTCAGTAAAGTTTTACTGAATGGGTACATGAGTGGTATTTGAAAATTCCTTACTAGTTAGTTCTGTACTTAAGTGGAATTTAATTTGGATTCTGAGTAGTATAAAGTCAAACTCTGAGGCCAAGCAGAAGGTTGCTTTGATTGTGAAAATCCGGAAAGATCTTCTGGAGCCTCGGAGTTCAACATTAATATAACTTTTAAATGCTGAGGCAAAATAGAAGTCTCTGACAGCTGTTCTTAAGAATTTTGGTCTAGGACCCGTTTACACGCTTTAAAATTATTGAGGGCCCAAAGGGCTTTTGCTTTTGTGGATTATATCAATTCATATTTACCATAGTAGAAGTTAAAACCGAGAAATTTAAAAATATTTATGTATTGTCCAAAATAACAAAAATAAACCTATTGTGGGTTAGCATAAATAACATATTTTTATGGAAAATAACTAATTTTCCAAAGCAAAAAAAAGAAAAAAATTCAGTGAATAGAGCGACATTGTTTTACATTTTTGCAAATCTCTTTAATGTCTGGCTTCATAGAAGACAGGTGGAATCACATCTGCTTCTGCATCATCTGTTACAAAATTTGTAAGAGCGTGAGAATGAAAAAGGCAAATAACATTTTAGTGTAATTATCAAAATAGTTTTGACTGTGTGGACCTCCTGTAAGGGATCACAGGGACTCCTGAAGCCCTCAGACCATACTTTGAGGGCCAGTGATCCAAACCAAGTCCTTTAGGAATCCACAGCCTCAGAGTTTGCAGTTCTCTATCAGCAGTAATGAGCTCAACACTTGGAAATGTTTCCTTCCTTCCATTGATGTATAGAAGAAAGTTGACGAAAATGATTTTCCGATGTCATTCACACACCCTTCAGTGATAATGTCCATCGTCAAAATAAATGAGAACATTAAATAGCTAAAAAAATATTTTTGATAAGGTTACTTGAGACAAAAAGAAAATTTGATTAGAGTCAACTGCATTATAAATGCCTTTCTCAAGTTTAAAGTCCTCTAACTGCAAATGGCAATTAAGCTTTGACCTGGGAGTGGCAGGCAGCATCCCAGGAAAAGTCTTCCAGTGTTGTTGAATTACAGACTTAGGATCTAGAGTCTTGAGAAATTCTTTTCATTTTAGTATGAGCTTCCCACTTTGGTGTGTTAGGATTAATTGCATATCTCAGCCTGTTGGTCAGATGTGATAGTATCATAGCAAGGTGCAATAAATAATCCCTAGATTAGAGGGATGGGAAATGTGATTCTCTTTTTTTGGTTGATGGTAACATTTCAATGTAAAGGGAAATTTATTCTGTCCTACACATGCTCTGTACTGTGCTGAAGATGTCGTACCCTCTATTCTAAATGATCTCTTAATTTGATTTTATTCTCAGCCTACTTAGTTGTTTTTATCATGTTTATTTATTTATTATTATTTTTTTTGCGGTACGCGGGCCTCTCACTGTTGTGGCCCCTCCCGTTGCGGAGCACAGGCTCCGGACGTGCAGGCTCAGCGGCCATGGCTCACGGGCCCAGCTGCTCCGTGACATGAGGGATCTTCCCGGACCGGGGCACGAACCCACGTCCCCTGCATCGCAGGTGGACTCTCAACCACTGCGCCACCAGGGAAGCCCCATGTTTATTTCTAAAGTAATGATTTATGCCACTTTACGTTACGAATTTACAAAAGTGACTATCTCATCTTCTCTCATGTCAGAAAAGCTTGACTCCATTTTGGGACATTCTGACCCTTACATGTGAGCACAGTAGAGAGTATTTGCCCCAGAGGAGATTCACACCCCCTCCACTGTGATAACCCTAACAAGCAGTGGCGACAGTACAAGAGAACATTTAAGTTGCCTCTCACGAATTTTAAGACAAGCTAACTCTCTATTTAATGTCAGGCACTTTCCTATACAAATGCACTGTATGTTGCAAACCTAAATAATCAGGAATTCTGGGATGATTTTGCTTCAAGGAGAATGGTCTCTGTCTAGCGAGCACAGTTGTGTGTTTTTCTCCCATGGTGGGTAATACACAACAGTCTCTTTCAGCTCTAAATATTTTGTAAAAATTTCGTCCCTTGCTCACAAGAGGGCGCTGATTCATATTCATGCCAGAAGTGGCAAAAGAATAAATTTACTCAAACTGGAGACACCTTGGCCACAAGAAAACTAAGACTTGGCTTCTTTTTCTTTTAGCCAATAATCTCAAATTTTACAAGCCTTACGTTGTAAAAAAACAACATATTACATACTTGTCAGGTATGTGAAAAACTCAGTTTTGAGGGGAAAATTAATTTGGGAAATAAAGGTTTTATTTGTTCGATTTAATTCTTGTTCATTTTTATTGTACTGTTGAGATGATAATAAAGAGTTGTAGGACATGAGGACATCTATAAATATAAATCTATAAATGCCAAGTATTTAAATACCAAGATATATGAGTCTAAGCCTTGTGCATATTCTTAGGTTAATCCGTATTTATGTTGCCCTTGTTATCATAAATCAAAGCTTTTTAGGTAAAGCTAGTTGTTATTTTTCCCCTGTTTGCCTAAGGAGTACACATTTATTGTAGAAACCCCCAAAAATATTTTAAAAATGTTAAAACAATAATTACTCATGATCCCACAACTTGATTAATCACAGTTGACATATTGGTATATTTTCTTCCACGCTTTTCATATATAATTGTGATTATGCTATATTTAGATATAAAAGTATAGTTTTGTATGCTACTTGGAAAAACTTAATGTTATATCAGTTTTTTTCAAGGGTCATTTAGACTGTTTTAAATGCAATTTTAATGACTGTTCAATATTCCATTTTAATTATTCTTTTATTAATGGACATTTATATGCTTTCCTTTTATCTACTATAAATAATAGTGTGATATTTTTGGTCATAAATCTTTGACAAAACGTCTGATGGCTTTCTTAACACAGATTCCTAGAAGTGGAATTCTTACATGGAAGAATATGATCATTTTTAAGGCTTTTGACGTATACTGCTAAATTACTTTCTAGAAAAGTTTTTACCAATTTATACAACAGGAGCGTGCCTGATGCTCTCTTAATACCCTCATTAATATTGCATATTTTAATTGAAAAAATAGCTAATTTGATAGGTGAAAGTGTTAATTAATGATTGATGTAATTAGAACTTACTTGATTGCTAGAGAAGTTAACTATTTTCTATATTCATTAGCCATTTTTGTTTTTTTCTGTGAATTATCTTTTCATGGCTTTTGTCCATTTTACTACCTGGTGTGGACGATTTTCTTATCTTTTCAAATGAGCTCTTAATAGTGTAAGGGTAATATATATTCATCTGCTATATTTGGAGTATTCCCCAGTTTGTACTTCACCATTTAATTGCTTGTGATTTTAAGAAAAATATTCGAACAGTTTTCAGTTTTTATGTGTTTAAATCTACTGCATACCTGTGTAGTTTCTGTCATTGATTTTTCTTTTAATGCATAGAATATTTAGATAATTCTTTATTGAAATGTTTTTATGATAGGAAAAGGTTTTCAGAGGCTGTGGCTTAAATTTTAGCTTCATTTAGTAAAAGATTTTCAGGAGTTTATTCTGTTTCCTGGAGTATAAATTCATTTTCATTTGATATAATAAATATTGAGGGAAAAAAAAGCCCTAATTTATCATTATGTTAATTTGGGAGTAGTTTAGAATTTTGCTTGGATTTTAGGAAGATTTTGCTCCATATTGCATCAAAGCTTCTTCTGGTAGGCTAATACAAGCATTTATTATAGTCTTTTCTATTTCCCTAGAATTATATGAGGATGATTGCACCTCAAGGCACTTTTAAACTTCACAACTTATTTGTGAAGTGTTGGTTATGTTTTCTAAAGATGCCTGGGTCACCAGTAGCTCTAGTGAGTCACTTGACTATAAGCTGATTTTGTTTGTTTGTTTTCTGATGCACGGTGCCTGGAACATAGTAAGTGCTCAGAGGTGTTTGTTGAGTGAGTGAGTAACTGAATGACTTAGCATTTTTATTTTTTCAGAATAAATTATTTGACTTATCTCTTTAGGTGTGTTTATCTAGACTGAACTTGATTTCCTATTCTATTGGACCCATCTTCTCCAAAGCACTAAAGAGGCACCTCATTTTTTTTATGCTTTAGAAATACCAGATAGCAGAAATAAGGGCCTATTTCCTCTTTGGTTCCACTTCCAGAGAATGTTCCTGTGGAAAAAGAGTCTCTTTCTCTGTGTCTCTCTCTCGCTCCAGTTTGCCAAGACAATCACTCTTGCCAGATGATCAGATGCTGTGGGGTCTGCCACAAGTCCAGGTCTGCCTTACCTTGTCACTTAGCCTTTCTCTTCAGGCTGGGTTCATTGTCTCCTTCCATCATTATCACAGTGAACAGCGATCTGTGTAGCCTTCGTGTCTTTTATCTACGGGACATACTTGCTTACGGCAAAAATCTTACTTCTTTTCCTTCCCCAGTATTTTGTTTCCAGGCCCCTTCCTCTGGCTCCCAGCTTGGTTCAGTCCTAGGTCATCTTTCCTTGGCTAAAACCCGTGGTTCTCTCCTGCCAGATTCCATACCTTTAACAGAGTTCCTCTCCTATGACAGCTAAATACTGTTCTCTGTGCTAAGAAACCCACTTCATTAGGGTGTTATGAATCAGTTTGTCAATTCTCATTCTCTCATTTAAGGCCCCATTTCCCATTGAGGCCTCATTTCCCTCATTTAGGGTTGCCAGATTTAGCAAATAAAAATACAAGATGCCCTGTTAAATTTGAATTTCAAATAAAAAAAGAATAATTTTCTGTATAAATATGTCCCATGCAATATTTGAGACTGATACTCCAAAATTATTCTTTTTTATAATACTTTTTAAAAAGTAATTCTTTTAAAAAATAATTGTTTAGAATAATAATTTTTGAGCTTAAGAACTGGTTTTGCCTCACAGTGTTTTCCCGTTTTCTAACAGAAGTAGATTTCAGATGCTTTCATTTCACCTTACTCGCATCTGGAAAGTATTAATAGTTCTTTTCCTTTCACTAACGCAGCTTGTTCTCTAGCAGTCAGCACACTGGTGTGTTCCCAATCCTGCTGTGCCCTGCCTTTACATCAAAAGGAGAAACTCTTGCTTAAATCACTCTTTTTGAAGCGCAGAGGCATTAACATTCTATTATTATTTCTTTTCTTCTCTTAGGCTTTTAGCCCAAGGTCGTGTAAGAGGTTGTGTGGTAAGAGAACCGAAGAAAATCAGTTTTTTTTCCCTCTAGGATGCGCTGCGTAATCATCATTATTGCGGTCCTTTAACTTGTGTCCAACAGATCCAGCTGATGCAGTTTCCAACACCGGAGCCTTTTGTTTCCCAGCGTGATGGCACACGGGGCTTTTCGTACATCTTGGCAGAAATGTTTGATGTATGTTTCTCTTAGCTCTGCCAGTAAAAATTACTTATCAGGATGTTTTTTCCCTTTACAGTGGTAACAAGTTGCTGTTAGCACCGTTATGAAATTCCTTCTACCCCTGTGCTGAGATTGGGGCTTCAGATTCTTTCGCACTCCCCGGATGGGTTTCCCTTGTGCGTGTGTGTGACAGCTGCGGGGCCAGTTGCCCTGTGCGGTTGTCTGAAGCCTCAGCTGTGTGATTGCAGCGGCAAGGCAGTGTCTGTTTACCATGCACTCTTGGCATCTCTGTTGATTGTGAAACAATGTGTTAGGGAAGCTTCAGAAACCTACACGACTAAACCTCTCCACCAAGGTGCAAATGATTAGACGGGCTAGGTGGCTTTCAAGCCCCCTACAAAGTCTGGGATTCTTGGAGGTACATCACGAAAGAAATATGGGGGTGGCAGGGACTCCCGACACCTTTGAACACCCTTGGGAAGAGCCTAATTATTCCCATTTCATGAGACCTTAATGACATTTTAGAATACAAGAATTAGGTTGAACATCCAGTTCTAATGTTGTATTTGTTGAGGTGTCCAATTCAACAGTTATACATCTCAGTGGAGGATATTAACATTTTCTAGAAATATCACAAATGAGATTCAGGAAAAAACAAAAGTGGAACAGAAAGGAGTTTCCATTTTCATTCATTTACTTATCAGACAATTGTTGAGGACCCCGGCTGCAAAGCACTGTGTTGGTGGGTGTCCCTCCAGGTTTAGGGAGCTCAAGGTTTAAAAAAGAGATACACATGGAAAGTGTAATACGAGTATCTTGTAGTGAGGGCTGGCTAGACATATTTACAGAGTATCTGGACAGTCTGTGTAAGAGAAATCAATCAATGATGCTTAGAGACCAGGAGAAAACCTGAGAGAAATGGAGGCATTCAACAGTTGTCCTAGAGTCCATTTAGGTAATGGGAGGGATATGAATGAAGACACAGGGATGGGAGAGGTGTTGAGTTATCCTGCAGCAACAGGGAAGCCTGGATGATTTTTTTTTTTTTTTTTTTTTTTTTTTTTAAGCCTGGATGATTTTAAGCAATAAAGCGATATCATCAATTCTGAATTTTAGAAAGAAAGCTCAAGAAGTAAGAGGACCAGTTATGGCTATGATAAAAGCATGCAGTAGAGGCGGAGGCAGTGGAAAAGGAGAGGAAGAGGTGAGTTCAAGACAGCTTTCGTTGTAGAGGAGCAGAAGAAGGGCCCCTGTTTCAATGTAACCAGGTGTTTTGAGTTGCTATTAAGTAATATAGGAAACCAAGGTTGAGAAGGAGGTTTGGGAGAGGGGGCAAGAAGTGTATTAATTATATTTTGGCTGCATTGGGTTAGAGGTGGAAAATCTAGATAAAGATATTAGAAATACCCACCTGCAGTGCAGGAGAGAGATGGTGGTACAGACACAGATGTGGTCATTACACAAACATAGGTGCCAGTTAAAACTGTGCTCCTGGAAGAGCCATGGAAAATGAAATGTGTAAACCCGAGAGCAGAATCTTTTGAACATTTAAGGTGGGGGAGTAA
This sequence comes from Neophocaena asiaeorientalis asiaeorientalis, assembly GCF_003031525.2. Lineage (NCBI taxonomy): Eukaryota > Metazoa > Chordata > Mammalia > Artiodactyla > Phocoenidae > Neophocaena > Neophocaena asiaeorientalis. Next base: position 456,290 of record NW_020174425.1, on the reverse strand, counting down.
GAGAAAGACTACAGGGAGGCTGACTGAAGGGGCTTCCGTCTGGGTTGGTGATGGAGCATGAAGAGGAACATGAGGGAGGGCTGAGAGTTGACAGCTAGAGTCAAAAGTCAGGAGGAAACTCAGCAGCCTCATTGTTCTTATTGGAATATTAGCATTAAACATTTAGATGCCTCTAGCTTGTCTATTCCCAGGTGTCACCAGAGGGCTTCTAGGTGTATATAGGGATGCTGAACTGTGTGGACTACTGGCTTTACTTAGCAGTGATGAAAAGGAAAATAGGCCACATGAAGTGGATTAATGTAAATGGTTGTGGGTTTTTTTTTTTGCGGTACGCGGGCCTCTCACTGTTGTGGCCTCTCCTGTTGCGGAGCACAGGCTCCGGACGCGCAGGCTCAGTGGCCATGGCTCACGGGCCCAGCTGCTCCGCGGCATGTGGGATCTTCCCGGACCGGGGCACGAACCCGCGTCCCCTGCATCGGCAGGCAGACCCTCAACCACTGCACCACCAGGGAAGCCCCGTGTTTGTTTTTATAGTCTACTTTAAGCTCTAAAATTTCTAACCTCTGCTAAAGACTATGACAGTGGTTGAATAAATGTTTGTATATTCACACCACTACCTACACTATTCTTTTATAGCTCCAACGTGTAAAGTAGTTGTCAGTATTGTTTTTACTTTGCTCTTTTTGTTTCGTCTTTTTTGCGAAGAGATCATTTTAGGGTAGGGAGAGCTTTGGTAACTCTGTGACCTGATGGGTGTAAAGGATACTGATGTGCGTCTGACAAGCTATGCACTGAATTATCTGCACTTTTCAGGATCGCAGCTCTGTGCTTATTCTTTTAAGGATATAACAAAATATCATACTTAACCTGTGCTCTATTACAATCCCTAAATCTATTTTGTCAAACTTATATTTACATATATATTTATTTAAGATTTCTGTTTTTCTTTCTAAATGGATTAGCCTTTTCTGACTTCTTTTCACAATGACGTGCTCTGTCTCTTAAAAATCAGTTATAGGGAAGGAAGTTATTTTCACTCTAACTTGACTCTGTATGTGTCTGACGTGTATTTCTTGTTAGCTTTCCCTTCTGAGATGGCAGCGAGTATCTTTGAAAGCTACTGAAATGCAAAATATAGGAGAGGAGACCAAGAAGTCAATACTTAATGAGGATCTGGATTAGCAGTGAAACCTTCATCTTCAAGAAATAAAACCACCTATGATTTCAAGAGAACGGCAGGTTCTTTCCTTATGGCCCTCACTCTCCATTTCCTTACATATACAACATTATGAAAATCAGAAGGGCAGAAACGATTTCAATCTTCCCTGACAACGGCAGCCAAAACATTAGCTGTGCTGAATAATGTGGAATGATGAATTGACATTTAATTGGAACAGAATTCATGTAGGGATGGGCAAAGGGAACCTCTGAGGAGCTGACTTCAGAATAGGTTCCTCCCTGACTGGAAGGCGCTTCCAGCTGGCAGAACTGTATGAGCATTATCAACAAGAACTTCTCAGAAGGGAAAGCGATCACGACATGGTCTAGTGCTTGGGGTACTTCTGTTCAAAGAGAATGAACATGGAACTGAAACAAAAACTGATGTATTTTTTTTTTCTTCAAGTTTTCTATATATCATCACTCCTTTAAAAAAAAATCAGCAAAGTAGCCTTTCTGGCTTTGAGGTATTACCTGGGAGACACTCTACAAATACATTCACTAACTTTTCTATATCTTCAGGTTCTTAGCTATATGATTTTAATTAGCCAGTCTTACCCCCAATACCTTATCGAGGTGGTGACATTTAAAATTTGCATGCTTCTCCATCTATCTACCCTTCTTGATTCCATTCATTAAACTGGAGAGACTTGGACTGGGACACTTAGTTTAGAAGAAGAGAAAAATGTAAATTTGCTCCTTATTGCACTTCTGTCAGCAAACTTGTATTTTCTCGGTCTCAAAGGAGAGTCAGCAATGGAGTGGTAGTAGATGAGCTTAAGGACTTGAAAACCAACCCCAAGCACATGTCTTTGCACAGATGGCTGGTGAACTCTTTTATGGATGAAGAACTGTCCGTTCTTAACTGCTTATTCCCACCCAATCTGGGAAAGATCTTTTTAAAGTGGATTCCCTCAAGTCCCAATGGGTTACTGGGTCCACCTGCCCTGGAAAATTCAGAAGCAGTTATGAATCCATGCTGTGCTTTTAGACAGGCAGGCAACTTCTGTCTGGCCTACAAAACTTTCCTTATTCTGACCCCACTGGTGAACTAGAAAGGTCTTTAAAGATAAAGTAGTAAAACCCACTTATTGTATAAATGAGAAAGTGAAACCGAATTGGTCATTTCTATTTAATTTAATTAAAAATCCACATTGATACCTTGTTTCTGTTGTGACTGGTCTGATATTTTTGAATATTAGCTATGTAGGGTCATTTAAGTGCCATGTCTAGGTTGCCATATAAAATTAGACCAAATTGGAAGTTCTAGTGGGAAGATTGGGCTTCTCTGCTCCTTCTTGAACTCTGTGAGAGATATATTCTATCATCTCATGGGCATCCATCCAGAAATTCCTGTTATAGTCTTCCCTCCAATTGCAGTTTAAACTGTAGGAAAAAGTAACACATTTACTCAAAAAATATCTCTTTATCTATTTGACAGTAACACAATCCTTCTATTTTCAGTTATTGTTATTGGCAGTAATCATAATATTTTTCAGTGTTGGCTGTGGGGCAGGCTTGCTGCCTATTCTTGAATACAAGCTAAGACTTGTTTTTGCATTTTTAAGTGGTTGAAAAAATCAAAATAATATTTCCTGACATGTGAATTTTACATGTGAAAATTACATGAAATTCAAATTTTAGTGTCCAGAGATAAAGTTTTGGAGGACAGCCATGCCCATTTATTTACATATTGTCTAAGGCTGCTTTTGTGCTACCGCAGCAGAGATGAGTAGTTGCTGTAAAATGCAACAGTTAAAACGTTGTTATGTTAGATATTTCAAATTGGAATATCTCAAGATGTTCATTAGACAGCAAAAAGGAGCATCTGAGGCCGTTGAATAACTAGTTGAGTGGTATAAATATCTCTGTATACATACTTCTAAGCCATATGCGCTGTCTATTGTTGAAATATCTTCAAAGAAACTGAGTAGTACCTCTATCCATTCACTCATTTCCTTTCGACTTTCAAGCCTTTCAATTAGTGAAGAATGAAAATGGTTCATAAAACTATTTCAATTTTTTTCTCTTAAGGTACATTTGTAGAAAAACTAAAGTAAATATGCCTGCACTTAAATTGGGTATCTGACATAAAGTTAGGCCTCCTTTGTTTGTGGGGACCAGTTGCAGACAGTATCATTAGCTTGAGTGAAAGGGGGAAATTGTAAACATAGACGTGATCTAGGGGTATCTCATGGAATCCAAAGGCAGTTGGTGTGATGGGGCATCATAGAGAACTAGGCAGGGTTGAAAGGTAAGCAGCTATGTTTCAGTCTCTTTCTCACTGGGTCAGGCCATACGGTCTCTTGATTCTGATTCTTCCTAGTGTCTGCTTTAGGCTTTTCTTCCTGCAGACCAGTCTTTTGTGCTTCTCCATTTACATTTTGGAACATGACCTTCTCACAACTCACCAGAGACTAATCAATGTCTCAGTTCCCAATTTCTGGGAGACAGTCTGTTTGGCTTACCTTGGATTTGGGGCCAATTAGCTGTGGCCAGGGATATAGGTCCCATAGTTTAAACGTGGCCATTAGTGCCTTGGGTTAAGGAAAAACTTCAGGAAAACAAAGTGGCAGGGTGGGCAGAGTCTCAGAACTGTATCTACTACCTATCCTCATCGCCCATGTCAGACCAAAAATGAATGGACTGCTTATTTACTAGCTTTACTTTTTCTTGCTTAGCTCAGGAAAACTTGCTGAGACTATGTGTGTATATGTTTTCGTATGTTCTGTTTTTTTCTACACGTGCTTGTGTCCCTTGGGGTTATTGGGATGCTTGTGGCTGAATGTTGGGAAAGCTCACCCATTGGCCTAGGTCCAAGCTCCGTTCCTGATCACATCTGCCACTGGCTTCTGAGGGCAATTTACCTGGCTGACCCCATTCTGCATAGCCTGTTTGATTTTCCACCTTCACCAGTTGGAAATCTTTAGTCTATCCCTTCACCCTGGAGACTTTTGCAAGGTAAAGAATCTCCATATTTACCCCATTTGTTATAGATGACAGAAAGGGTCAAATATTTCTGAGGTGCCATTTCTTTCCAGCAGCTCTAAAGAGCTTTTGTTCTTGACAGGAATGGCAGCTCCTATCATTGGGGATGATTTCCAGCAGCTTGTATTGGACCTCTTACGCTGAGTTCAGTTTCTTACCTATTATGTGCCAGGCAACATGTTGGGTGCTGGAGATACAGACCATAAAGAATTGATTCCCACAGTTAGATAGGTATATTGATTTTAAAATGTACAGAATACTAAGGAGCACAGGGGAAGGTCGTTCAGATGAACTGCTGGGAAGGAAGTGATGCTCCTTACAAAAGTCATGTTAAAAGAGCAAGCCTGTGCCTCACACCTAACTGCTTTCTCAGTTTTACTTTCCCCTGTCCTGTGGGAGCACCACTGTCAAAAATCCGAGAACTATATATGTGCGAATCTGGTTCTGGGTCCTGTCCATTCATCTGTCTGTGCTTGTGTCAATTCCATCCTGGTTTTTTTTTTTTTTTTTGCGGTAGGCGGGCCTCTGACTGCTGTGGCCTTTCCCATTGCGGAGCACAGGCTCCGGACGCGCAGGCTCAGCGGCCATGGCTCTCAGGCCCAGCCGCTCCGCGGCATGTGGGATCTTCCCAGACCGGGGCATGAACCCGTGTCCCCTGCATCGGCAGGCGGACTCTCAACCACTGCACCACCAGGGAAACCCCATCCTGTTTTAAGATTGTAATTTTATAACAAATTTGCAATCAAGTAATGTAAGTCTTCCAGCCTTCATCTTCCTCATCCCCCTTCTCCTCCCCCTTCCCCCCTTCCCCCTCCTCCTGCATCATCAAGATTGCCTTGGCTCTTCATTTGCATATCAATTTTAGAATCAGCCTTTCTGTTTCTACCAAGAATTCTAGTGGGATTTTGATTGGGATTGCTTTGAATCTGTAATTCAGTTTCGTAAGAACTGATGTCTTTATAACATGGAGTCTTCCAATCCATGAGCAAGGTATTTAGATCTTTTAAGAAGGCTTTCAATAAAGGTATATAGTTTTCAGCAGTAAGGTCTTAGACATCTTTCATTAGATTTATTCTAGTGTATTTAACGAGTTTTAATATTATTATAAACAGTGTTTTTGTTAAACTTTATTTTTTGTCTGCTACCAGTATAGAAACAAAACTCATTATTTTGCATTTCTGTGTACCCGTAGTGACTTTGATACATTCACTCGTTAATTCTGTTTCTGAGTAGATTCTTTTGAATTTTCTGCATAAGCAGGAGATGTTCAGGAGATGTTCTCTCTCTTCTAGCCCAATCTCTGCATGGATTTAGGGTTTTACCACAGCATTTGAATTTGAGCTTGTTCCACTTTCCAGTCTCCCAGCAAAGCATCACAAAGCTTGCTTAGAAATGGGGTAGGAGTAGGGGTAGAAGAGAGAGGGAATGAATCTAGGAAGAGCAAAGACAAATGAATACTTCAGTAATTATTGTGCCTGCAGATAGAAGGTCCTTGGAGGGTAAATTGCTGTCCTCTCCCAGACGTATAGATTAAGCTTGTGACTCATTTTATGCCAGGGCATTTCTCCAAAACACATTATTTTACGCCTTTTAAATGACTGACAATTTTCATTGGCAATACAAAATTATAACTTTTTCAGTCCAGGCAGTGCTCTTTCTAAAGCTGAAAAAATAGCTTTTCTTTCAGGAAGCTTGAAGCTTGGGGTGTACAGAGACAGAACCTACCAGTGGTAGGACATTCAGAAAGGAATGAACAGGATTTCCAGCTCCACAGAGGGGAGAGCCCTGCGAGGCTCCATCCCTCCATTCAGGACAGTCGGGAGGACACACATCACTCTCCGACAGCTCCATGAAGCCGGGGATCACGTGGGCTTGATCACTGCTTAGTTCCCAGACCCTAACAAGGTGTAAGGCACAGCAGGTACCCCAGCAGTGTTTATTAAGTGAGTGACACAGTGTAGGACAATGAATATCTCGTGTGTGAATCCCTCAGTGCTACAATATTATTTTATCCCCAGGTGGGAGGCAAGATGGTGAATTTTTTGTTCATAGTCAGTTCACATCTATCCTAGAGCAGCAAGCCCATCTAGGATGATATAATCTAATAATCCTCTCTGTATTGCTTACTTTAGTTCAAATCAGAAATTTAAGGATTTCTCTGAGCCATAGAAGACCTGTCTTAAGAGAAGACCAAAGGGAAACCTATAGAATATAGTGAAATTCTCAAATCTCCCAGCTCTATTTGTGTCTGTGCAGAGTTAAACAAACTGAGTCCCAAGCCCCAACGCCTCCACCGAGATGATGCTTCTTTGGAGAGAAGCCCGCAGCGTGAAAGTTGTTTCAGTGATAATATTTGAATATCAGAGATAGATGTGCCTATTATTAATATTGACCAACCTCCCTATAAACTCTGTTTGACTTCTTTTATGATACTGAGTAATGTGGCAACACAAAAGGTTTCCCTTGAAGAAGAGAAATGTTATAGCTTCATAATGTTGGTTTCTTAATATTTATTATCAACGTCTGACTTAGGGCTGAGAGGAGGAGGAAATGGGGAGTTATTATTTAATGGGTAGAGTTTCGCTTTGGGATGATGAAAAAGTTCAGATAGTGGTGATGGTTGTACAACATTGTGAGTGTACGTAATGTCACTGTACTTAGAAATCTCCACAGCAAAATGGGAAAATGGGTAGAGAGGAAGTTCTTCATACCCCGGGAGCCGACATGGACTCAAGTTCCAGATGATTCATGGCCAGTGACCCCTTATAGGTCATCTCTGTAAGGGTCACTGAACTCAGGGACCCTCACCCTCCACCCACTCCCCAACCCCAGTACCTCCAGCATTGCACTGTGGTACATAACAGGTCTCTGTCTCTAGGACCCAACAGTTACGGGAACTGCATCCTTGTACCATTTTTAGCTGAACACATTTTATTCCTTTTTCTGCCCCCAAATGGGAGATTTCTCTTACTCTCAGATTGTGCACTGTGCTTTCTGAAAGACTGTCAGTAGTAGGGGACATGCTTCCCACTTGTAGTCTGTCAGATTGTTTGGAATTCTTCTGCAGGTAAAGTAGCATGTCTAGGAGAAAAAGGCCTCCCACTCAAAGTAAATTTTGGTCTGATTTTCACTTGCAGTTTTTATTTTGAGAATATTTTATCTCAGGTATTTAATTGTGGGACATTCTGAAGCCCTTTTGATTTACTGAAGAAGTTTGAAAAATGGAACTTGGATTGTAATTTTGGACCATATAAATTATTTTTTATTAATTAAAAAATTTAAACCTATAAGTATGGTTCTTAAAGTTAAGTATACTAAAATCGGGACCAGTCACTAAACTAGTGTTGGCTTTATTTCATTTCTTCAGTGTGTATGGATACAGATTTGTAGTTCTGGTTCATAGGTAGAATGAAGTTAAGTGATAAATATTAACAGCACTAATAGAGCTTTGCTTCACGAAAAGGAAAAAGCAGTGAAGATTACTAGAACAAAGCCTTTAACTTGATTTTCTTGCAAAGCATTCGTAGAAACACTAACTTCATTTGGACTGACAAACAACAATGGTTTTTCTATTTTGCAAGCTGTTTTGTTTAACTTGTTTTTCATTTGTTTTTTTGTTTTGGTTTTGGTAGCAGAGTTGAGTCCAATTTAGCCTATGATCGTGACAGCAAAGCACTTAAATTCAGAATGTACTTTCTGCCTGAATATCTGATTCAGACTGGCAGTTGGCATTTCTCATTTCCTTTGGTTAAAAGCGGTTAAGTGAATAGCTTCCATTTCAAGGGCACTTGAATTATTAAAAAAAAAAAAAAAGCCAACAGGTGAGATTCTTCATCCCATTGTACTTCTGTGATTTTCAGTGCAGAATTCTGAATCCTGAGCTTTGGAGTCTAAAGAAATTAACTAGATATAGATACTAAGGAGCTTCTGTCTTGTTCTGGAGGCCAGTGGGAAGTGTGAGTAGCCTTAGAAGAGAGTCTCACATATGCTGTTTATGCCATATGTTTCTCCTTCTCTCCTCCAGATGGAGTATCTTCTCCGGTTTAACCAGTGGTAAATTTCCAGTAGAAGACACTAGATAGTTTCCTTTGCTGTGCAAAAGCTTTTAAGTTTAATTAGGTCCCATTTGTTTATTTTTGTTTTTATTTTCATTACTCTAAGAGGCGGATCCAAAAAGATCTTGCTGTGATTTATGTCAAAGTGTGTTCTGCCTATGTTTTCCTCTAAGAGTTTTATAATACCTGGTCTTACATTTAGGTCTTTAATCCATTTTGAGTTTACTTTTGTGTATGGTGTTAGAGAGTGTTCTAATTTCATTCTTTTACATGGAGCTGTCCAGTTTTCCCAGCTACATTTATGGAACAGACTGTCTTTTCTTCATTGTATATCCTTGCCTCCTTTGTCATAGATTAGGTGACCATAGGCGCGTGGGTTCATTTCTGGGCTTTCTATCCTGTTCCATTGATCTATGTTTCTGTTTTGGGGCCAGTACCATACTGTTTTGATTACTGTAGCTTTGAGTATTGTCTGAAGTCAGGGAACCTGATTCCTCCAGCTCTGTTTTTCTTTCTCAAGATTGCTTTGGCTATTCGGGGTCTTTTGTGTTTCTATACAAATTAAACTTTTTTTGTTCTAGTCCTGTGAAGAATGCCATTGGTAATTTGATAGGGATTGCACTGAATCTGTAGGTTGCCTTGAGTAGTATAGTCATTTTGACAATATTGATTCTTCCAATCCAAGAACATGGTATATCTTTCCATCTGTTTGTGTCTGTCATCTTCGATTTCTTTCATCAGCATCTTATAGTTTTCAGAGTACAGGCCTTTTGTCTCCTTGGGTAGGTTTACTCCTAGGTATTTTATTCTTTTTGATGCTATGGTAAATGGGATTATTTCTTTTGTTTCTTTTTCTGATCTTTCATTGTTATTGTATAGAAATGCAACAGATTTCTGTGTGTTAATTTTGTATCCTGCAACTCTACAAATTCATTGATGAGCTCTGGTAGTTTTCTGGTAGCATCTTTACGATTTTCTATGTATAGTATCATGTCATCTGCAAATAGTGACAGTTTTACTTCTTTTCCAATTTGGATTCCTTTTATTTCTTTTTCTTCTCTGATTGCCATGGGTAGCACTTCCAAAACTATGTTGAATAAATGTGGCAAGAGTGGAAGCCATAAACAAAAAGAGAACCACAGAATGGGAGAAAATATTTGCAAATGATGCAACCGACAGGGGATTACTCTCCAAAATATAAAAACAGCTCATGCAGCTCAATATCAAAAAACAAAAACAACCCAATCAAAAATGGGCAGAAGATCTAAGTAGACATTTCACCAAAGAAGATATACAGATGACCGAAAAGCACATGAAAAGATGCTCAACATCACTAATTGTCAGAGAAATGCAAATCAAAACTACAATGAGGAAGCACCTCACACTGGTCAGAATGGCCATCATCAAAAAGTCTACAAATAATAAATGCTGGAGAGGGTGTGGAGAAAAGGAACCCTCCTACACTGTTGGTGGGAATGTAAATTGGTACAGCTACTATGGAGGACAGTATGGAGGTTTCTTAAAAAACTAAAAATAGAGCTACCATATTATCCAGCAATCCCACTCTTGGGCACATATCTGGAGAAAACCATAATTCGATAAGATACCCCAACATTCATTGCAAGCACTGTTTAGAATAGCCACGACATGGAAGCAACCTAAATGTCCATCGACAGATGATTGAATAAAGAAGATGTGGTACATATATGCAATGGAATATTACTCAGCCATTAAAAAGAATGAAATAGTGCCATTTGCAGCAACATGCATGGACCTAGGGGTTATCTACTGAGTGATGTAAGTCAGAGAAAGACAAGTATCATATGATATCACTTATATGTAGAATCCAAAAAAAATGATACAAATGAACTTATTTACAAAACAGAAACAGACTGGCAGACTTAGAAAGTAGACTTATGGTTACCAAAGGGGAAAGGTAGAGGGGAGGGATAAATTAGGAGTTTGGGATGAACAAATATACACTACTATGTATAAAATAGATAATCAATAAGGACCTACTGTATAGCACAGGGAACTTTACTTAATATTCTGTAATAATCTATGTGGGAAAAGAATCTGAAAAAGAATAGATATATGTATATGTACAACTGAATCACTTTGCCATATACCTGAAACTAACACAACATTGTAAATCAACTATACTCCAATATGAAACAAATATTTTTTAAAAAAAATTAAAAAAGAAAAGTACCCTAGAACATTCTGATTCAGGGGTCCTGGACAAGGTCTAGAAACCTGCATTTTAAATAAGCGTCTCAGAGATTTTAAAGAAAATGATCTATAGATGTCAGTGTTTAATTTCGAACATTATGATAATTTATATTAGTGTAATTATTTTTTCCTAAATTCTTTAGTTTTCATTAGATTTGTCTCTGTTGAGAAAACTGTTACTTATTCTGTGATGTAGCTATGCCCAGAATCAGAAATTACATCTATGTGAAAAGGTAATTTAAAATAATTTAAGAAATGTATTCATTTTTGTTGGAGGATGGAGGGAATGAAAAGTGCCCACCTAACTGAGAAGGTATCTTGAGATCGAAAAATGAGGCAGGCAGCTGCATATAATCAGTGGATCAATTTATTATAGGGTGATTTACTCACAGGGTGGGGTTGGGATCTGGTGGATAACCATCCAGAAGTATTCGCGGCTGCACTCTGCACCGCTGAGGGGCCACTGGGACAATTTTATAGTTAACCCAGGATGTAGGGGTTTGTGCTAAGAAACAGGATGTGCATTCCTAAGTCAAGATTTATGAATGGGTACCTAGTCTGTGGGTGCTGTGAATACTGTCTTCTTCATTGTTTTGGGACTAACAGAGCATAGAAGCCACCTGGTCCTGATAAGTATTAAAAATATCTATTAACTACAAAGCCCCTGATGACAGAGAAGTGATTTACCACACAGTACAGTCCTGGGTAGGGTCAGCCAAAGGACAGAGGAACTGTAGGGGCCCAAGATGGCATCAGTTATGCGAACAGCCATACAATTTTAACCACATCTCGAAGGAAATTATGTAATATAGAAAAAATGAATTCCTTATGCTCACATTCTGCAATGAGCACTCTAAATGGGAAACTATTCAACCCAGTAGCGTAATAAAGGAATGGTGCCTTAAAAAAGTCACTAGATAACTGTTAGATAAGAAGTATATTAGCTCAGTAATTTTCAATTTCGCAAAAGAAACGGCATTATGTTGTATGAAATAGTGCAACTCAAGGAACTCATCAATTATTAGTTGCGTTCACATCTGCAGTTTGCAGTTTGCGGAGTGACTGCATGCACACCAGCTTACTGGTTCTTGAAATGACCTTGTTTGCAAGTGCCTACTGTGTGCTGAGCCCTGCTAGGCATATAAAACAAGATGAAGAGATGACTTTCGTGCTTTTAACATGTGTTCTTGATTTTCATGAAGTGTTAGAAATCTGTGCTATTAATAGAAGAGCGGTTGCATGGAGGGGTAGGAGGAGGCCCAGATCAGGCTCGGGTAGCTGGTATCTCTGTATTAGCTGCAGTTGAGGTGTGGTCCCATCCACCCAGTCTGCCGCTGGTTCTGCTGTACGTCTTCATAAAAAACCAGGACTTGGTGAGATTTGGCCATTTTGTGGGGATTAATGATATTGTCTCCCAAATATCAAAAATAGGGTTTAAGTTTATAAAGTGAATTTTCTGATTAGAAAATTGAGTGGACATTCTAATTGCTGAAATTCTTGAAAATGTCAGAAAATATAAAGAAGAAAATAAAAATCATTTGTAGCTAGGACCAGGTCAAGACATTTAAAGGCATTAAGCAAAGAATAGAAAAATACAGCACCCTTAACCCACATTTGTATTTCAAAATAAAAACAATACTAAACTGTGCAATAAATGTAAAGAAGTCCAACTATGTTATGACTTTTTGCATGATTACTAATGCACTGCTTTTTCTTATCTAATCATGAAGTTCTTTCAGAAAAAAACTTTTTTATTACTTCTGCTCTGCAGGTGTCTTAGCCACCTGCTGTGTGACCCAGTGCTACCTGTCTCTCCTACAACCCAGAGACAATCATTCTTCCTCTTTTGGTGTATATTCTTCTAGAGTTTTCTTATACAGATAAAAGCAAATTTTATAATTAAATTTGGATACTGAACATGTAGTTTTTTAATCTTGATTTTTTCGCTCACCATATCATGAAGATATTCTCATGCCATTAAGAAATCTTTGAAGACAGTTTCAGTGTCTGATTCATGGCTATATTTAAGCAGCCTCTGATTGTTTCCGGTTTTATAAGGTGGCTTAAATAAGGTTCAATGAACGGCCTGCTGTATATGCCATTTAATCCATTTCAGATTTTTATTTGTGTTCAACCTAGATCTGGTTTATATGCCTGCCGGCAAGTCTGTCTCTTGGTACTTTTGACAATCCAGAGTAGTAGTATTTTAAAAAGGAATAATAAATGACTTTTGTCACTTGAAAAAAGAGTATCTTGTTTTATTTTACACTTATCTGATTAGTAGTGGAATACGTTTTTGCATATATTTATTGGCCAATTTTTCACTTCAGCCTATGTCCATTGAAAAATTTTCTCTCATGGTTATCAGGACTTTTAAAGTGCTGTCTCTATATTAAGGATGTCAAACCTTTTTTCATATTTGTCAGAAATAATTTATCTCTGTTTTTCTTGCCTTTTAGTTTATGGCATATTTGATGTAGAAAGATTTAAGTTAATATAGCTAATTTTATCAATATATATTTCTGCATTTATTCATTACTTAGAGAGTCCTTCCCATCCTGAAATCCAAGTAGGTTTTCTTCTAGGCATAAATAAATTGTTTTTCCTTTTCCTTTTTTAACTTTTTTAACTTCTTGTACCTCCTCTGACTAACGTTTTCTCTTTCACACAAGGTATTGTTTATTTCCACTTACCAGTTATTTGATATAATTGTATTTGAAGTGTTCAGTTCTTGATGACCTAAAAAGTCAACTAAAAGGATCATCTTTTCACGTTCTCTTTTTGGTCTTCTGACGTTGTCTCCTGTACATTAGAGCAGGTGTGAACTTTCTGTCTACTCCTCATAACATTTCCTCTTTCTTTTCCCTTTCTTTGCATCTATGTTCCTCTTTATCTCTCATCTTTCCCTAATTATCATTTGAAAAATACAAAATCTGTCTTTTGTCTTCTCAGCCAGGCAGGTATGAAGACCCTGGTCACAGAGAAGTCAAATTGGGACATTTGATTACTTTGTACATAATATGCCTTTCTGGCTGATAGAAATTTCTGACTTTTGTAGATATTAGAAATATTTCCTATTCAGCTCCATGTATTTTTCTGTGAGAGCAATTTTTTTTTTTTTTTTTTTTTTTTTTTTTCGGTACGCGGGCCTGTCACTGTTGTGGCCTCTCCCGTTGCGGAGCACAGGCTCCGGACGCGCAGGCTCAGCGGCCATGGCTCACGGGCCCAGCCGCTCCGCGGCATGTGGGATCTTCCCGGACCGGGGCACGAACCCGTGTCCCCTGCATCGGCAGGCGGACTCTCGACCACTGCGCCACCAGGGAAGCCCTGTGAGAGCAATTTTTTAATGGAATGGCACAAGGTTGTTTTTTGAATGCAATGAGGAGATAGTCAGAAGTGAAAGATTTTTTTTTTCTCTTCATATATGTCAGGTATTATTTTATTTTTTTAACATCTTTATTGGAGTATAATTGCTTTACATTGTTGTGTTAGTTGCTGCTGTATAACAAACTGAATCAGCTATACATATACATATATCCCCATATCCCCTCCCTCTTGCATTTCCCTCCCACCCTCCCTATCCCACCCCTCTAGGTGGTCACAAAGCACCAAGCCGAGCTTGTGCTATGCAGCTGCTTGCCACTAGCTATCTGTTTTACATATGGTAGTGTATATATGTCAGTGCCACTCTCTCACTTCATCCCGGCTTACCCTTCCCCCTCCCCACGTCCTCAGGTCCATTCTCTATATGTGCGTCTTTATTCCTGTCCTGCCCCTAGGTTCATCAGAACCATTTTCTTTTTTAGATTCCATATATATGTGTTAGCATACAGTATTTGTTTTTCTCTCTCTGACTTACTTCACTCTGTATGACAGACTCTAGGTCCATCCACCTCACTACAAATAACTCAATTTTTTTTATGGCTGAGTAATATTCCGTTGTATTTATGTGCCACATATGTGTATATATATCTTCTTTATCCATTCATCTGTTGATGGACACTTAGGTTGCTTCCATGTCCTGACTACTGTAAATAGAGCTGCAATGAATATTGTGGTACATGACTCTTTTTGAATTATGGTTTTCTCAGGGTATATGCCCAATAGTGGGATTGCTGGGTCATATGGTAGTTCTAGTTTTAGTTTTTTAAGGAACCTCCATACTGTTCTCCATAGTGGCTATATCAATTTACATTCCTACCAACAGTGCAAGAGGGTTCCCTTTTCTCCACACCCCCTCCAGCATTTATTGTTTGTAGATTTTCTTAATGACGGCCATTCTGACCGGTGTGAGGTGATACCTCACTGTAGTTTTGATTTGCATTTCCCTAATGATTAGTGATGTTGAGCATTCTCTCATGTGTTTGTTGGCAGTCTGTATATCTTCTTTGGAGAAATGTCTATTTAGGTCTTCTGCCCATTTTTGGATTGGGTTGTTTGTTTTTTTGATACTGAGCTGCATGAGCTACTTGTATATTTTGGAGATTAATCCTTTGTCATTTGCTTCGTTTGGGATTTAGTGAAACTTAAAAGCTTTGCACAGCAAAGGCAACCATAAACAAGATGAAAAGACAACCCTCAGAATGGCAGAAGTGAAAGATTTTTAAAGCTAGCATGGTACAGAGAGAAATTCAGTTTCTTACTTTGAGATTAATCGATAGTCTTTCCAGGAGTCATCAGTATTTCTGAAGACTATGTTAGTTTCGTTCGCTTCATCCCTCTACAATCTGTATACGAATGATAGGATTTTTGCAGATGGCATTGGGCCTTCCTTCATTTCTGGTCAGATCACATCATAATGATGCCACTTACTCACCCATAAAAGCTTGTGAAAGTGCACTGAACATCTGCACATAAAGCAGCCATTCATGCAAAAAAAGCCTAGGACCCTGTTTATCACAAGGCATCTGTGAGCTCTCTCTTCCTGCTCAGTCTGCCTCAGGAGTTTCAACTGTCCTGGGAGAGAAGTGCCAACAGCCCATTAGCCTGATGAGCCAATCCATAGAAACATACTCTCTGCTCTCCCACATGCCTGGCCCGAGCTGGGGCGCAGCCAACATGCATTTAGTTCTTCTGGAGCCCATCAGCATCATCTTCGTTCCTTATTCCTGCATCCCCAAAACACTGCTTGGACATATGGCTCCCCATGGTAATCTTTGCCCTTAATCAAGTGTTCTGCATAAGCTTTAGCCAAAGCAAATTTAAATTTTTTGAAATCAGAGTAATTCCTTCATCGGACATTGTTACAGAAATACTAGTTCAATAAATAAAAATATTTCTCTATTTTCAGTCATTTAAAAATATGCTTTCATTGGTCCAATTAATAGATTTTTATTGCACAGCTACTGTGTGCCAGGTAATATGGATATATTAGTGAACGAGGAAGAAGTCGTTTTATATCCTTCAGCTTAATTCAAGTGCAACAAATGACTTTGGACTAATCTGCTGAGAACTTTTCTTTATTATTTTTCCAGAGAACAATTCAGCTTTCATTTGTTCATAATTATAATTTAGATCAGAGTCTGAAGAAAAACCTAGAAATCTTGGCAGCCTCATTTTTGACAGCTGTCCTCACTTTGTTCAACTTTAAATACCTTTCTTGTTACCTTAACTGGTATGTGTTTTATGTTTACCTATAATGCATTCCTCGATCCATGTTTGCTAAAATAATAGTGATAAATAGGTAGGTAGTCCCAGTCCTAGGATGAGTCCAAATGCAAGTGAACTAGTTTTCTATTGCTGCCATAACAAAATACCACAAACTTAGTGGCTTAAGGCAACACAAATGTATTATCTCACAGTTTTGTAGGACTGAAGTCTAAAGGGACTTAGCTAGTTTCTCTGCACTGAGTCTCATGAGGCAGAATCAAGGTGTCAGCTGCCCTGACCTCTTGTGTGGAGGCTCTAAGTTCATTCAGGTTGTTGGCAGAATTTGGTTCCTTGTGGTTGCAGGACTGAGATACCTGTTTCTTTTCTGGCTGTCAGCTAGGAGCCTCTGCCAGCTCTCAAAGGCTACCTGAATTCCTGGTCATGTTGTTTCCTTTATCTTCAAACCAGCAATATCAGCACATCTCTTGGAACTTTTTACTTTGAATCTGTCTGACTTTCCCTTCTGCCACGTCTCTGTCTGACTCAGGTCAGAGGAATTTCTCTTAAGGGATCATGTGGTTAGATTGGGTCCACCTGAATAATGCAGGATAATCTGTCAATTTTAAGATCTTAAACTTAATTCCATTTGTGAAGACTTTTTGCCATGTGACATAACATTTTCAAGGTTCCAGCGTTTAGGATATTGACGTATTTGTGTAGCCGTTTTGGTTCCATCTGCTTTCAAGGACCTCCTCACAAGAGCTCTTTCTGACTATTCAGATCCTTGCCACAAACCTGTGAGATGGATACTATGTAGCCCAATTTTAAAGGTGGGGAAACTGAAGCTCAGGGAGGGTAGGGTACTTGCTCAAAGACTTGCAGCTAATAATACTGGCATTGGAATTTGAACTCTGTCTCCAAAGCGACTGTGTTTCACCTGTGGGAAAAAAAAAAGTAGTATAAAATATTGTTGACTGACTGGATACCTGTCCATTGACATTATTAAATAATTTGGTAAAGTTAAACTTCATTAGAATGTTTGAGGCTCTCTGAAAAACTAAGACGGTTGAGAGCACATATGCCTCTCCTCGAATAATTTCTGCACCAGAAATGTACATTCCTTGTTTTCTTTCAATTTTCAGGCAGACCAATTCATACAACTTAAAACTTTATTAAGAAGTGAATACCAAGGGCTCGTCATTGGTATATTTGGCATTTCAGTAGATATTCTAGTCTGTAAGTCAAATTTGATAACATCAGGACGCTGCATTAGAATACATCTTAGGGGTCATCTGTCCTGAGGTCTCACCTAATATAGGCATCTGTTGCGCAATTTTATGACCCTCCAGCCTCATCCAGCTTGAGTTTTTTTCTCACTACTGGAATACTAACAGTGTCACAGAGTTTACTATTTTGCAAGGTAATTACTTTTACTACTACTAAAGAATAGCTTTAATATGCATTTTCTCTTTCGTTAAATAAAAATCTTGGTTCTGCCATTTTCTACCACTGATATTTATTCTAAAGTTTAGGAAAAATTCCAAATGTATTTTCCCATTAGGAAGGAAAATTGGACAGATATATCCAAATGTTTTGCTAAGTACAGTGAAGGCCTTTGAGAATTCCACTCAAATTTAAGTTCTGTGAAGGCGAGTCATCTTGTACACTGAGTGCCTAGGACCTGACGCATGGTTAGTGCTAAATAAATATTTATTGAATGAATGAAACAATAGATGGATGATGAATTTACATTTTTCACGTACACCAAAGGAAACATATTTAAGTTCTGTTTTAGAAATGGCCAAATACATTTTATTTGGACATCTTGATGGATTGGATAGATTTTATTGTATAGAAAAGAGAGTACATATTTTTTATTTTCCACAGAAGAAGACAAATTACCATTAAATAAATTTTAAATGAAATAAAACATCACTGTGGGGGATTTCATCAATGCCGTTTCCCATTTCGGAGAAACAAGTATTCTCCATGGCTGAGAGAGTATACAAAGACTATCCAAACACCATACAAAGACTATAAGTCATGCACATTTTTTTCTTTATATTTTTAGTGTGTATGTAATTGTCTATTCAACAAGATTTTTTTCTGAAATCCTCACATTTAAGATAAGAATATGAAAACTTCATGTTTATATTTTTTAATGAAAAGTTCAAAGGTAACATTTCAGTGTTGAATCTGCAGTGATTATAGCAGAAATTTTTACAGTGCAAGGGTGTTAGATTAGTGTAAATGCAAAAACTTGCACAGTTGTGCTATATAAGAATTTCTTTCCAGTTTAAATAATGGTTTTCCAAGATCTTATTAGACCTTATCTCAGGTGACTATTTGATGTAAGAGACATATGTGAAAATATAACCTTTTTCATGACGTGAGAATTTCAAAACTGTGTGGAAGAAAAGTCATAAGAGATAAGAAAAAAGTGACATCAGAAAGAAACTCAAAATTATTTTTGAGAACTTAAGATTTGGCAGCCGTTCCTACAACTTCAAAGATGCTATTATTAAATCCGTTTTATATTATTCCAGTTGTTTGTGATTTCTCAACATTGCTTCATCTCTTTACACTTGCCCATGGCTCTGAAGCCAGGCTTACACAATGCTGACACCTCTGCATGCAAT
Source organism: Neophocaena asiaeorientalis asiaeorientalis (assembly GCF_003031525.2). Lineage (NCBI taxonomy): Eukaryota > Metazoa > Chordata > Mammalia > Artiodactyla > Phocoenidae > Neophocaena > Neophocaena asiaeorientalis. The sequence goes on along the minus strand of NW_020174425.1, from coordinate 437,569 downwards.
ATCTAGATTCTTTCCAGTAAATCAACCAGCATACATACAGCACACTAATTCATTTAGAAGGACACAGAACCATGTGTGAACTGCAATGAGACTGTCTTAAATACATCCAGAGAGGTTAAGTTCTATCAGTTGAAACTCAGTATAAGATAGTTTAGGATGATCTTTCAAGGCTCTGCCACACCAGAATTTCCTTTGCTGTGGGATAACTGAGTCCCTGTGTGTGTGTAGACTTAGGCCTGTCTGAAGAGGTTAAGATACCTCTTCCAGCAAACCCAGAACAATGACAAACCCAAAGAATAATGAAAAGAGGATTATTTCTGAGATTCTATCACTATAGACATAGTAAACTCGATAGTCATCATGATAACATCACGGAATGCAGTGACCCAGGTACAGGAGGTTTTGGTTGCTTTTGGGCTGACCACAGGCTCTGGGCAACCTCCTAGAGCCTGTGGTCTCTGGATGGGTCTCATCCAGGAAGCTGGGGGAGCCAGGTGGGTTGTGCTTCATGCAGTGCTGCTCTGGTTAGAGGTCCTGGCACTTGTAGGCCCCTTTATTCTGGATATAAGCTAAGGGCATACTGTCCAGATGTTGAGAGAGAATCAGAGAGAGAAAACCTAAATCATAACTCAGTTTTCTCATCTGTAAAATGGAGATAATCATAGGGCCTATTACACGGCGTTACTATGAAGATTAAATGAGTTCAGACACGTAAAACCCTAACGTTACTATTCACACCTAACTTTATAGTAATGATTTTGCATTCTTTTCCTTAAAGAAGCCATTCCAAGTTGTATAAAGCTTCGCATGCCACGGAACCTGGATCTGCCCTGCCTGGCAGACAGGAGTGAGAAGAGCAAAGTCACTGCTCCCATATGGGAGCTGTGGTAGGAGGAGAGGCTCAGGACTTGTTCAGCCTCAGCATCTTCATTCATAAAATGGGGAGGGTGATGTCTTGGCCACCTCACAGGGATGGTGTGAGGCTCAGATGAAGAATGCCTGTGAAAGTAACTTAAAAAAGTAAATCGCTAAGTTATTATCATTATTATTATTAAGCTGTCTTTGTATGCAAGTCTTTGTAGTTTGCAAATACAGTAAGCAGTCTGGATAAATGTGCACCGGGTCACCTTTAATTCATTGTAGTTTTGCTAAGCATTTATTACTTCTTGAAAGATGGTGCTTGCACAGGTGTCTAGAGAGTACTCTTTTGAGGTTTTTATTGTCGTTCATTTCAAATCATGAAATTGAGTAATCCTTCTAGATGTTCTTGTGGAGATAATATCAGCAGAAACTTTTGGGGTTCTATCTAGCATCCAGAGTTTCTATTTTATCACAGAGAGTTTTAGTTGAAGGTACTTATCAAATTGTGGGTATTTTACTTATTGTCTGAAACGTAAATCCTTATAAAATATGCTAACCATTCATTTGGAAAACAAAGTTCTAGTTGTACTAGCTCTGTCCTACCATCACCTGAAATTCAAGGAAACTCAATTCAAAACTCATTCAACAAATAGTTCTAGTTGCTGGGCATACGGAATCAAATAAGATACAGCCCTTGCTCACTGGGAGCTTACAGTCTAGGGTGGTGAAACAGACACACATGGGACAATTAAGCAACTTGATGGACGTCAGGACAGAGGTGTTTATTCACGGGGTCAGCGCATGGCAAGAAAAGCGTCATCTGTATTAGGATGGTGGGTGTGAGAGGAATTTCCAGAGGAGGTGACACAGAGAGATGATGGATGTACAGTGTGACTAGAAGATAGTGAGACAGAGAAGGGGGGGAAAGGCACGGAGGAGTGGAACAGCCTGCGGTGTTCAGAGGCCTGCCGGTAGCGTGGTCCTGGTGCGTGTGTCTGCCCACACGCCGAGTTGTGGAGCGGAGCCAGAGCAGGAGCCAGGCCCCAGGGAAGGCTTCAGTGTGACACTTAGGAGCTTGAGTGATCCTCTAGAAATCGTGGGAGCCACTGAAAGGTGTTTTCCCTGTTCTTGTCAGTGAAACCATTTTTCTCCTAGTCATATAGATTAAAGCCATAGTGTCAAATTCTTTACTTTTTCTTTCTGCTGTTCTCCAAACTGTTTGCTAATTCTCCCTTTAGTCTGTCCTTCATGGTGTCTCTAGACATTCTCTAGACTCGCTGTTTTGCCCTATTTTAGGCTCATCTTCCCTGTGTGGGGTCCACTATGGGGTCCCCCTGAACGCCCTCCCTGCATCCCCTTGCCTCCAGCCTGCTCAGTATCTTAACCTTGACAAGTTCATCTACTTCAATCACTTTGGCTTCTGAAAGCTTTAGCAGCTTCTGTGACTCATGGTATTCTGCCAAACACGATAAAGAAATCTTGACTTGGGTTGGAATGAACTAAAAACCTTCTCCCTGGGCTCCCCAAGCCCGTGATGCGGCACGAACCAACCGGTCATCCACCCCTGGCTCCCTTTCTGCCCGAACCCACCCTCTCACCCAGCCAGGTTGGCCCCTGTGTTCCTCCCAGCTCTGCCACCAAGCCTCCTGTGTCCCCTCTGTAGGGGTTACTTCTTCCTCTCAATTTCACTTGCTGCTTCTGCTATACACATGCCTGGCCCACCTTGACCCATATATGCTGCCTAGAAGTGTTAATTATTAAGTTATTTTACAATTGTATTTGATTTCTTCAGATTTCAAGCTCCTTGAGGGGAAAATTTGTGCGAGAACCCATCAAGCACTCAGCACAATGCATAGCACATAGTAGGCTCAATAAATTATAATTGTTGCTTTTATTATCATTTTTTTGGTTTGTTTTTAGGATATGGCTTCTCTGCATCCCTAGAGCATGTATCAATAGTAAAAGAGGGCCACAAAAGGATGTGCCATCTAGACTGAGCGGCTGGCTCATCATCACTATAAATGTCTGGCCAAATATTGAGAGTTATAATGAAAAGGTTTGCTTCTTGCAATTTTAAATCTTAAAAAGTGTTTGATTCCAGGCGTGCTCTTAGATAGAACTTTTTTAAAAAAATTAATTAATTTATTTTTGGCTGTGTTGGGTCTTTGTTTCTGTGCAAGGGCTTTCTCTAGTTGCCGCAAGCAGGGGCCACTCTTCATCGCGGTGCGCAGGCCTCTCACTGTCACGGCCTCTCTTGTTGTGGAGCACAGGCTCCAGACGTGCAGGCTCAGTAGTTGTGGCTCACGGGCCTAGTGCTCCGCGGCATGTGGGATCTTCCCAGACCCAGGCTCGAACCCGTGTCCCCTGAATTGGCAGGCAGATTCTCAACCACTGCGCCACCAGGGAAGCCCCTAGAACTTTTTTATTGTTAAAGTATATCTTTTATTATTAAAAATTTGACACTTATTGCAAAAACTTCCAAGGATGTGAAGTACACACGATAAAAAGTAAATGTTCTTCCATACTCACCCCCGAGTTCATCCCCAGAAGTAACTCCTGAGATGAGTGGTTCTTTAACCACTCTGTTACATGTATGGTAAAATGGTAATAACTTTAAGACACTGCAGATTTATGAAGTATATACTGAGTCATCAAAGAGATATGTTCACTATTCTCTTAATTCTTCAGACATTTTGTTTATTAATAAAGTTATTTCTTCAACATTTATTAATTCAACAACACATGTTCATTGACCACCTACTATAGGCTGGACCTTGTGCTAGGCTAGTCACCCAGCTATGACCCCCGTGGTTGTAGTGACTTTAGGGTAGCACCGTCCATTACTGGATGGCTTGCATTAAAGGCCGCTTCAACCATTGTAAACTGGAGCCCATCCTCTCTCATAATGTACACTGAATTTAACTCCCCCATCACTTCACCCATCCTCATAACTTTATAATGTGCTCAGGGTTCTTTACCCATTGTATTAGATTGCTCTTGGCATATAACACATGACCCACGAACAGCACCTGTCTGTTAGCTCACATTTCTGTGGGTCAGGAGTCCAGGTATGGGTTAACTGGGTCCTCTGCTCAAGGTTTCACTAGGTCAGACTGCAGTTCTCATCTACATAGTCCTCTTCTCAGTGTATATTGGAGAATTCAGTCCTAGCAGGACAGGATTGATGTCCTTGTTTATTGATAGCTGCTGACTAGGGGCCACTTGCAGCAGCTAGAGGCAGACTCCAGTTCCTATGGTCTCCATAGGCCTTTTCACAGCACGGATATTTGCTTTCTTCTAAGACAGCTGGGGTGCATCTCTCTGACTTCTAATCCCTTCTGTTCTGCTACAACAGACAAATAACGTTAACCTAGTAAGGGAGTGACTGTCCCATCATAGTTACCTGCACTCGTGGGAAGAGGATTATACAGGGTGTACATGCTAGGGAGCTGGTATTTGGGTGGTGTTTTAATATTTTGCCTGCAACACCCCATGCATGACATTGATACGTTAGGGTCAATATTTAATTTGGTTACAAGTTAGACATGTAAAAACAAAGCAGAGGCTGGACCATGAAGTGGTTCACTACACGTGGTAGAGGGTGTGACTCTTATCCTTACTTGGCGTTCACGGGAGGTTGGGCTAGATGGGCCATCACCTCGACCATACGGGAGCATTTTAATGTTCTTGCTGAAACAGTGCAAGGATAAAAAGTTAGCTCACAATTCAGAAAAGGATAAGAGAACCTTTTCTGGAATTTACTTAAGAGGAGCAGAATTTAAACGTATTTAATGCTAGTGACGGACCAGATTAGACCTAAGCAGATGGCCAGTAACCACTACAGATGGTAACAGCCTAAGTTTAAAAAGTCTGCCCATTGCTGCGAGGAATAACAATCTTTAATATTTTGCTTCCACTATCCAGATTCTCTCTGGAGTTGGTTTCTTTGTACTTTTCCTCAGAATCTGGCTCTTCTGCTCATGTTTTCATTTCTGTTAGTAGGAGCCAAAGACCTATATGAAGAATTTCAGATGGCACTATGATAACTGTTGAACGTGCCACATTGGAAAACTTGAAATACTGATAGCCCTTAAGAATATGTGCTGTCATGGCTCTTACGTGCTGCCCTGGAGTGCCATTTATCATTTCTTATAAGTACAGTCACTTACCAACTAACGAATCAAGCGAAAGATATATTGTGTTGGATCTGGAGCATAGAATTATTCATTTATTCTACAAACATTTTCTGAGTGCCCGTTGTGTTCCAGGCTCTGTGCTCATGCTCGGAATACAACAGAGAACAGGACAGACTGGCTCCTGCCCTCAAGGGTAGGGGATTGAGGGATTAGACAGGCTGAAGAGATCCTAAAGATCATTTTGTTCTTTTATTTTCTAAAATTAGACCTTATGTTTATTTTATGGACAGTGAAATGATAGCACATCAAGGAATAAAAGATACCTGAGGTCAGGCTATGGGCAGAGTTGCGTTAGTAATGAAATTCCAGAGCGCCGACTGGTCCAGCCTTGTCACACATCTCCCTCTGCTTAAATCTAAAGAAAACTAAGTGGAACTGTTTTGAAAAAATAAAATAGGCATGAAGAAACTCAGAATAACTTGTCTGCTCTTCTTCCAGTTTCTGTGCCCCACACTAATGCAATTGGGCAATTTTGCCCAGGGTCACAGAGCTAATTACAGGCGAGACAGCGATTTGAATCTTCCAAGTCCAATCATCTTTTGACTACAGCTCCATAAAATACTTTAACACCCTCTACTCTTTGGTCCTTTGTTGCTATATTCTTGTGTGCTTATAATTATTCATTCAGTAAAACTACTTTCAAAATGACAACCTCAGTTCCTCAGTATAAATTGTATTCTCATTTTCTTTAAAGATTTTTTTGTCCAAATCTCTCCAACCGTATTTTCTCTTAGATTTATATTCCTCCTATGCCTCCATAAGAGTAAATCTTCCTAGTCTCAGGCATCTGGCTTCCAGACAAAGGAATTTTGTTGTTTTATTTAGAAGGAAATTTGCATATCCTAGGAAAGTTTACCACCTGGAAATTTATTGACTGCCTGTTTTACAGTTGACCCCTGAAGAGAGAAACCACATGTGTATGTGATGCTTATATTGTCACTTGAGATTCTTTTAAAAATAAGATACAGGGCTTCCCTGGTGGCGCAGTGGTTGAGAGTCCGCCTGCCGATGCAGGGGACACGGCTTCGTGCCCTGGTCTGGGAAGATCCCACATGCTGTGGAGCGGCTGGGCCCGTGAGCCATGGCCGCTGAGCCTGTGCATCCGGAGCCTGTGCTCCGCAACGGGAGAGGCCGCAACAGTGAGAGGCCCACGTACCGCAAAAAAAAAAAAAAAAAAAAAAGATACAGTTTTAAAGGTGGGAATTGACTAAAAAAAATCCTCCCTAACTAAATTTAATTTTGATAGCACATAGAGGAAGTTTAGTATTCAGTGTGCTAAAATTCCAGAATCTGACATGACATACCTAAATATGAATCCAGGATTTACTGATGTCTTGACACAAACCTATTCAAGAGCCTCTTATTAGTTTGTATCATTTCAGAACAGTAATGCCACTTGTTTTCACATCTGCCTCCTCAGTAAGAGATGACACTGATTCCTTCAATGTTAATGTACTGCAAGGATTAATTAGGTGTTTACAAAATGTTCTTGAATATATTTCCAGAGCTGACGGATACAGCCTTGTGATAAAGATAAAGGAAAATAAAAGTGGTTTATGATATTTCAAGAATGTACTCATTCTCAGTTTTTTTTACCATTTTATTAGGCCATATCAATAAATAGATGCCAAAAAATGTTGGCTTATTAACACATACAAAAGATAGAGGATGCATATGGTTCTGTTAGACTCAGTCCACTCATAAGATGGACTTGGGTAGAACATATGTTACTCCTCAGTGCTTTTACTATTTTATTTTCCCTCTAAGAAACTCAAAATTCTTTAACCAATCTTGTGGTGTTCACAGCAATTCTCTCAAGACCAATGTGAGGTGAGTAGACATTATTAAAAATACAATCTCTCACCTTACCGATCTCCAGCTTCATACATCCATACCTGTGACACGCACAAAACTCAAACCTCCTTCCCTCTCCAACTCATACAAACACACAGACAACCAGGCAGTATCATCTAGACAAGTGCTTCTCCACTGAGGTTGATTCCGCCCCCCAGGGGGCATGAGGCACTGGAGACATTTTTGGTTGTTACAACCTGGGGGGTAGGGGTTGCTGTTGGCACCTAGTGGGTAGTAGCCAGGGATGATACAAAACGTCCTACAATGCACAGGACGGCCTGTACAACACAGAATTATCTGGCCCAAAATGTCAGTAGTGCTGTGGTTGAGAAACTCTTTGTAGAGGCAAAAGCACTGGGTGGAGGGACGAGAGATATCAGACATCTTTATTTGCCCCTGCTTCTTATAGGCCCATCAGAAAGAGAAAAAAAAAGTACTTGAATTTTCAGAATGAAAACCTTATACATATCATAATGCTTTAAGAAAAGATAATATTTTTAATGTTGTTAACAACAGGGTTAATAGCATGCATAGACTTTTAAGAAAAGGAGAGAAATTCGGAAGGAAAGGATTAAAACATCTTTTTTTAAATGTCAGTATTATCAAAAATGATATCCTATTACTTGTAACATTAGTGACCAAGATGAAGAGGAAGAAGCAGGAGGCAAAAGAAAAGGAGAGGAAAAAGGGAAACGTGTGCCGATTTATTTAATGAGACTTGTGATACTTTTTGCTTTTTAATAAACTTTGCAACTGGCATTTCGTTGATCTTCCTCTGAACTTGGAGCTTTCACAGGAGACAGTATGTGGGGACAATAAATGACTGAAAGAAAACAAAGTGAACTAAATGGAAGAACAGGACCCTTTGGATACATGACTATAAGAGTTCCTGGTGAAGGCACATGAAGGATTAGCAAACTGTTTCCAGTTTAGTCCAGATTGGGAAACCTGGGCTGAGACATCAAGCTTGGTGTGTGAACCCCGCGGTATTGAAGGATCCTGCTGCTTCTGTCCTTATTTTTACTTGCCAACTTGCTAAGCGGTTCCTGGCAAATCACTTAATCTCCCTGACGTGAGATTATGCTTCACTTTTATTTGCTTTCTGTAGTTCAGTGAGAATGGGGAGATACAGCAAGAGGTCTCAATCCAGAGACCTGTGCTGTTTTACAGGTGTTATTACTTAACATCTTTCTTCATTAACAACGTGTTCAACTGCCCAAATGGAAGCGAATGCTACCACTACAAACCATTAAGCACCCTGCTAAGATCTAAAATCTTTCATGTTCTCCTCAGTAGTTGCTGGAAGTTTTGTAAGCAACATCTTTTGCCAAAACTAACCTTCTCTGGTGGTTACTTGAAATTTGGATGGTTGTGATTTTTTCCCCCTCTTTGAGCAGTTAGTTCATTAGTGCAGCAGTAATCATGAAAATAGGTCAGAGCCTTCTTAGAGCTGGGCTCTTATGCGTCCCCCCCCATCCCCTGGAGAACAGCACTTAAATATTAATAACATCACTGGGAAAACACGGCAGCTATTTCCTTGTTTTCTGCAGCTCAAGGAAGAGTTGTTCAGCACGGACCCCAGTGCTCTCCCCTCATGAATGGACGTGATTGTGAGGAAGCCATCTCCTACTAAGGCAAGATGTGACACAGTGAACAAAGGCTGGTTTTTAGCCTGATGTGATGAGCTCACCCCAGTTCCCATGTGGGGACTTTGAAGCTTATCCAGGTGCCAGCTTTCTGTGTGTATGACATTCTTGGGGGAGCTTTGGACACTGGGCAGCAGGCCTTTAAATATTGATCTGCAGTGTATGAATTACAAGGTCAGCTGGGGTGAGATGTCATAATTTCTATTTAGCCTGAATTTCCCCCAGAGGAGGCCTATCTCCTTTACCCTGAGTAAAGGAAAAGCTTAATATTTTCAAGTCAGCCAAATCAATAAAGGCGTTTTAAAAGTAAATTTGTGTAATTATTTTCTGGGGTGGATATGTCTGTAAATAAGAAAGTGTGTTTCTCCTTTTCACTACCTACCATACCTTCTGTGAGGCTATGCCAACGCTCAGGAGAAATGCAATTTCTCCTGAATGAAACCAGGTTCAGTGCAGGCAGCTGAGATGAGAAAATCTTACAGAATCATTTTCTTTTGAACTGAAGTATAGTTGACCTATAATATTATATTAGTTTCAGGTGTACAACATAGTGACTTGATATTTTTATAGATTATACACTATACAAAGTTATTATAATATTATTGACTTATATTCTCTGTTCTGTGCGTTACATCCCAATGACTTACTTATTTTATAATTGGAAGTGTGTACCTCTTAATCCCCTTCACCTCCCTCCCCTCTGGCAGCTAGTTTGTTCTCTATATCCGTGAGTCTGTTTCTGTTATGTACAACTCAATGTCAAAAGCAAAACAAAACAACAGCAACAACAACAGATAATCCAGTTGAAAAATGGGCAGAGGACCTGGATAGGGATTTTTCCAAAGAAGACATACAGATGGCCAACAGACACATGAAAAGATTCTCAACATCACTAATCATCAGGGAAATGCAAATCAAACTGCAATGAGATATCACCTCACACCTGTCAGAATGACTATCGTTGCAAAGATAAGAAATAACAAGCGTTGACAAGGATGCGGAGAAAAGGGAACCCTCGTGCACTGTTGGTGGCAATGTAAATTGGTGAGGCCGCTATGGAAAACAGAATGGAGGTTCCTCAAAAGACTAAAAGTAGAAGTACCATACAATCTAGCAATTCCACTCCTGGGTATATATGTGAAGAAAGTGAGAACACTAATTCAAAGAGATGCATGCACCCCAGTGTTCATAGCAGCATTATTTACAGTAGCTAAGATATGGAAGCAACCTAACTGTTCATCAACAGATGAATGGATAAAGATGTGGTACATATACACACACAATGGACTCTTAGCCATAAAACAATGAAATCTTGCTGTTTGCAACAGCATGGATGAACCTGGAGGGTATTATACTAAGTGAAATAAGACAGAGACGGACAAATACTGTGTTTTCATTTACATGTAGACTCTAAAAACCAAAACAAATATTACAAAACAGGATCAGTCTTTGATTCATGTGATGTCTTAGAACCCCTTTGCTGTTTTTTCTCATTGAATTGACTGATTCTATTGTTTCATCATCTGGTAGTCATAGTTTATTATATTGGCTGTATGCAAATCCACCCAGCTGTTTGTAGATCAAAGTGAAATGTAATCGTATTAGTTTTTTTCCGCTTATGTAGAGATTTTCCAGTCACACTATATATTGTGTATACAGATAGTTAATTAGGCACCCATAGTACACCTAACACTGTGTTGGGTGTTACATGAATTCAGAACAAGAGCCATTTACAGTCTAGACTTAGAAGACAAAAAAATTACTACAGAATGAGACTGCTATTGCTATTTAGTAGGAAAGTGACAGCCTTTGAATCAACGTTTATTAGCTAAGATATCTTAGGTAAGTTAGTTGAGCTCTGAGTTTCATTTTCTTCACTTGTGAATGGTTGTAATACTACTAACATTGTAGGTACATAACGAGGATAAAATAAGGCATGTATGCAACACACTAGCACAGAGTGGACACTCAGTAAATGTTACCCACTATTTGAAGACTCCAAAACATGCACTACGGTTTGAGGGCCCTCAGGTTTCAGGGAAGGATGTACTCTTTGTGGGTTGGAGTAGGTTAGGAGGAATTCTTGGAAGTTCATCTTAATTTGAGCTCTTAATGGCTTGTGAGAAATGATGGGCCCTAAATATACAAGAAAGCCACAAAAGGTGCCAGGGTGCATTAACCATGGTAACATTTTGAAAAGGAGAATTGGTAAACACGGAAACTATATATTGTATAATTGTAATATGCAGATTTTGACACCCAGACTCACACTTTTCACTTATGTAATCTCCTTAAAACCCAGTTGTGATTGGATATCTTGGGGTGGGTACGGTCAAAACAGATAGCAGTGTTGGCTTTCTCCTGGGGCTGAGGCTGCAGAGGGCGTTGGGAGCAGAAGTCAGAGGTAACCCAAAAGCTGAAGGAGAGAGCCGCTGTCTCCCTCTCAGGGAGAGTCACAGAGATGCCGAATTTGAAGGAAACGGAAGTGGAGATGTAGATAACATGTCACAGCACAAGTATTCAGAGTCACAGACACAATAAAAAGGGACCAAGAACAAGCAAGAGGGCATCTTAAGTGCCTTAAGCACCAGCCGCCCTCTGAGGCTCACCTGTATCAGTTGGCAGGTGTATGATAATTAGGTAGATCCGACTGGCTTAGGCCGCATAGGAATTCCTGCTCAAAAACGGGAGTTTTCCACGTCCTGGTTGATCCACGGGCTGACTTTCCACTTTTAACTCTCCTTACTTTTCACCCATCCACCCTAGCTGAGCTTGTGGTCTCAATGTTCTTTCTACAAATAGTTTCCTAAATTCAAGGTTTTTTCTTTATATCCAACCTCAATTCCCAAGGACCAGCTTAAATGAAAAGTCCCTGTTTTTTCAACAGGAAATATCCACATCACACCTCTCCCCACCTTCCCCCCCCCACTTCTCTCTTTAGACTAAAAACTCCTTAAGGGCAAAAGCTGTATTAGTACATCTTTGTATGTAGCACCATTTTCCAGATATAGCCTATGCCTCTCGGAGAGCCCTGAACAGCTAAGAAAACCAGTTATTTGCTAAATAAATCTGTACATTTTCTCTTGGAAGATGATTTACTAAATTAATCTAATTCCCTGAGGATACTTTTCTCAAGGAAACTTTACCACTTATGAATGATCACACCTGCTTGTTGAGGTGTACTGACTTCCAAAACATACACCCATTGTCCAGTTTTTTTTTTTTTTTTTTGGCTGCGTTGTCTTCGTTGCTGTGCGTGGGCATTTTTCTACTTGGGGTGAGCGGAGGCTACTCTTCGTTGCGGTACATGGGCTTCTCATTGCGGTGGCATCTCGTTACAGAGCATGGGCTGTAGGCGTGCAGGCTTCAGTAGTTGCAGCAGGCAGGCCCTAGAGCTTGCGGGCTTCAGTAGTTGCTGCGCATGGGCTCTAGAGCGCAGGCTCAGTAGTTGTGGCGCACGGGCTTCATTGCTCCACGGCATGTGGGATCTTCCCGGACCAGGGATCGAACCTGTGTTCCCTGCATTGGCAGGTGGATTCCTAACCACTGCGCCACCAGGGAAGTCCCCCATTGCCCAGTTTTATAGTCAGTGAGTCCTGCTGCTCAAGAATTCAGTTCTTCCCTTGTTCTTTCCCACACCTTAATCTTAGAATCAGTTTGCTGTATTTTGTAGGAGTCCTTCTGTAACCCCAACATTAAGTTTTCCCCTGTGGAATGTTTCTAAGTCAGCCTCAAGGATCAGACATCCAGTCCCCTGGGTTTTGAGTGTTTTTATAGCTACAACCATCACCACTCATGCTGCTTTTGTGTTATTTCAATCCTTGGGGTAAACGGCATGCCTAATATTTACTATTTCAGCTGAATATAGGAAAAAAACATTCATTATGTAATATTGTTTCCCACAGAAATATTAATTTAAAGAAAGGCTAAGAAATCTGAATTCTGTAAGCTTTTTATATATTTAAAAACATTATTTTGTCCAGCCTCGTTCATCAGCAAATGTGGGAGGGAAAGTGGAATGATTTATGTCCTATTCCTTTTAAACTGAATAGAATTCATTTCTTAAATCAACATTTTAGGGTTAAACTGCAAACATCTTTGTTCAAGAACTTGTATTTTTATAGAAGTTCCAAGCTATTGTGTGAAAATGTTTCAGTGGAATCAGTGTCTGCACCATGTCGGGTAGTTAATATTTGCTTAATGCTTGAATTAATCAGCACTGGATTCTTTGCTGGTGTCCTGGGTTCTTCTCATCCAAGAGATTTCTTTAGACTCACATGCCTCTTTCAAGGTTAAAAGGCATGCCTTCTAATGAATATTTTCTAAAGGGACGGCTCCAAGCCGTCCCACCCCTTCCCCACAATCCCCCTTCAAAATTTCTACCACCACTGTTGTTAGCAACCAATAAAAACCATCCTAAACTCCAGACTACTCTTGCAGTGAAATCGCAAGGTCGTTTTTCTTTAATGTGAAGCTGGCTCAAGATATTGAGGGAATTGTGGCCGACTGGGTCTCCTCACCCCTATGCTAAACCCAGAGGCACATAGGCTTGCCTGCAGAATAGGATCTGTGGAATCTCCCTGTCTTTTACTCCTTGGACTATTTCTGGAAGATTTAAGTAGCTGTGAGATCTGGTCCAAGAGAGGGAAAATAGACTCAATGTCTTTGCTTAGTTTGGCTCCCTCTAGAACTGACATAAACTGGTGGTGTCTGAATGTTGTCTCACGTGGACACAGGCCACATCTAGTGGGCACCACAGGATGAACCCCTGGGGCCCTCCTTCCCTGAGCCTGGAGCAAAACTGCAGGCAGGATGCGATCTAGAGTATGGCTAAACGGGGCTAGCCAGTCCCTACTAGACTAGGTGTCTTTGCATTGGTGTTAAATTTCCCAAGAAAGAAACAACTCTACTTCTTTGTCTTTTTTTTTTTTTTTGGTCACATTGCAGGAGTCATAGGCAAGCCAGTATAGGAATGTGGCTTCTCTTTAGAGACCTCTTAGCCATGCTCCCCCAGAATTCACAGCAGGATCCTCTGTTCTTGGACTACCATTCTTCACTTTCCAGTGACTGGTAGCAAAAGCTCAACTCGTAGAGAGGGCTCTTCTAAATAATAGCAACTTGGCAACTGTATGAATTTGTACTAATTATGTTTCTGTCACTCATCTGTGGTAGATCTTCTGTGGCTCTTGTATAAAGTAGCTCCAGGGTATTATTTCTGCACACTTATGTAAGCTCTGCTCATTAAATAAAGTGCTCGAAGTTAAGTTCCCTTTTAATTTTGTTTTCTAAGATCATCGTAATAAGTGAGGGACTGCACTGTAGTGAGCCCTTTTTGTAGAATAGTTAATGGAGTCTTGATATAAGATCAATTTTTTAAGACGCACAAAGAAGTCAAGGGGCCTTATCATTACTTTACACTTTGCTTTTTAAAGTTCTCCAGCTCTAGCCCAAAGTGTCACAGTAACAGTTTATACGGTGTCTCCTAAGCAGTCGTTATCAGAATCTGGATTCTTTAAGTGGAAGGAGTATTAGACTTGTAATCAAAGGATGAACTTTGTCACTTAGCAGCTACATAAATCCCTCAATTTCTCTGAGCATCCCTTTATCATTTGCAACTGGGCATAATAATTTTTACCTTACAGGGTTATTATGAGAGTAAATGATTCCTTCATATGTGTGATTCCTTTATACGAAGTCCAAAGCACTTTGTAGATGCACAAGTTATACATGTCTTTGTTGTTGGTGGTATTGTTGTTAATACCAAACTGCTTTAAAACAGGATATTTTAAATATGCCTTTCTACATAAGCGAAGGGTTTTATGTTTGGGATTTGGACACAAGGCTTTACAGGAACCTTTGAATATTTCTCTTAAGAATAACGATAATGAGCGATATTGTGTAGAAAAATCTCATCTGAAAAATCACATGCTCTGCTGTTGACCCCATGGATCTAGCTGGTGATGTGTGGCTAATGGGACTGGTCGAAGCTGCATGGTGTCCAAATTTATATTGTTAGGCCATGCTACACACGTCCTAGTTTGACTGACCTTTACTGACTCTTTCTTAACGTGGGCAGTTTTGAGGACATTCCAATTCACATGTCATGCAGAGAATTCCAACTTGCTTTGTGACAGTAGCACTTGATGAGGACTGTCCAGTAGACAAAATCATTTGAAACAATTTCAGGTCTTTAAGTTGAATGCGTTGGGTCAAACAAGACCAATGGAGTTGCTGCTTCCACATTGTCCCCTGCATCGGCGGGCGGACTCCCAACCACTGCACCACCAGGGAAGCGCCCACATAACTTTTCTTTTATCCTGAAAGACAGTGGTTTTAATGTTCTGCCTGTATAAATTTGTAACATGGTTTCCATAATGTAAAATTGACCAAGCTTTAGTATTCCCTGGGACTGGATTTGAACACATATAGCTTTGATATTAGAATAAATATATCAAAACATATGTTTTATTTGGTATTTTACATTGTCAATACATCATTTTATCCATATGTACATACATATTTTATATGATAAAGAAATAAATCTTTATGTGATATTTTCAGTGACAAATAATGAACATGTTTGTGGTGTGATCATTTGAATGCATCTTCTGTATAAAGGTAAATAAAGATTAATAAAATATTAATATAGACACTGATAGTTGAAGCTAGTTAAAAGATTTCTTTTTACCCTGGATAGTTGTATTCAATTAAATTATCAGAAGATAATTAACACCTACTATGTGATGAAACATTTTTGTGGATATATTATGGATTGGAGAAGACGGAGAAGAGAGGGAAACTTCTAACAATGTAATACTGTTTTTTAGTTTTCAGGCACAAATTACCCTTATGTATATACATCTTTCCAATACCTCCACAGTCCTTGTTTCATATTATGTAATGCATAGAATAATATCTTATCCTCAGTGATTCTAATCTCATCCATTTTAACTCCCTTACTATGGACTAGTGGGAAAAATATAGCTCTCTTTTTATGTAATAGTTAGACAGTGGTGATACTGTTTGATTCAGTCGCTATTTGTCTTCGGTGAAGAGTCATTTTAACAAAACACTTGTTCATTTTGTGTTGTACTCTTTATCACGATGGATCTAATTCACCATAAATTTTTTTACGGGAGGAGTGTTTTTAAAAGTGTTAGACAAATGTCACAGCATCTGAAACAATATCAGAGGCTGGCCTCTGGCACATCTGAAGATTCAGTGAAGATAGATACGATATTTTTTCCTCTTTTAAACTAGCCATAATGAGTCCTTCATGGTGCCTCTATTTCTGCTCTCTTTCTCAGAGACATCATTATTAGGACTTATGCTGCACTATTATGCTGAACTAACACTGAACACCAGTCACCTCCTATAGGCTGCAAAGTCTGTGTGGTATCAGATCATAGCTTCTAGTCTGACTGCGAATTATGTGCAAAGTGTCACAGGGTTACCTGATCAGGACATGACATGGTGTTCAGCCGTCAGAAGTGTACTAGGTGATTGGAAAGTGAAGGAAAATGATTACAAAGGAAGCATTTAGAACATAAGTGTTTGACCAAGGTAGAGGAGGGCAGGCCCAGGGAGAATGGGCTGGATCTGGATTAGAGTCTTGGAAGAATTAGTGAATTTCAAATGTTCCAGCTGGAAGGTTCAGGCCCCTAAGAGTACAGATGTGGAAACAGAAGTCGTTCATCTGGCTTCAAACAACTACTTTGGGCAGAGCAAGGATTAGCATCGTGTCTTTGATTTAGGGTCCAGGGAGTTGAAGGAGGTAGAACTTGAGTTGGTTCCAGGAGAACGGATTAACAGAGAGCAAAGCATAGATGGATGAGTATCTATGACTGTCTAAGGGCAGGGGGGTACTACTGAGCACTTTCTATGTAGCTGAGAAAATTGAACTGTATGATGAAGAGGATACACACAAAGGAATACTTATGAGGAAATAAATTTGGGTAAACTTGGGGGGAGGAATTAGGGAGAGCCCTTGAAAGTGACATAAAATGTATTGACTTGATGAAATGGGAAATAGGGAATTATTATGGACTTTTGTGTGTGTGAGAAATAAAAGGAAGCTTGTTAAGAAAATCAGTCTGGTTGCTGTACTTAAAATGCTTGGAAGGCACAAGACTAGAGCGTGGAGAATAGCCAAGGAATTGCTCTATAATTCAGTTAAGGATCTAGACTCAGGGGAGGGCATGACACTGGGGACTGAGGTGAAAGGACAAATCGGGGACCTTTTGAAACAAGCAGTGATGAGATTTTAGAGAAATTGACTATAGAGGGTAAAGTGGAGAAAAGTGTCAAAGATAACTCCTAAGATCCTAGTCTAGGATACTGTATATGGGATAGTGAAAAGGGAGAACTGTTTTAGGAACTGGTGAACAAGTAAAACTTTTCATCTGGCACTACAGTTGTGCAGGGGAAATTTCTCCAGCAACCAGTACAGAGCATTCTGAGTGACATCAGGAACCTGCATACCCCTCTGGTCTCTGGAGGCCTGAGTTCAGAACTCCCACAATATCACACTTCTTCCACATTCTGTTGGTCAAAGCAAGTCACAAGGCTGGCCCAGAATCCAGGGGGAAAAGAGATAGATTCTACTTTTGAGAAGAGGGATTGTCAAAACTGCATTGCCAAAAGGTATGCAGACAGGAATGGGAAGAATTTGTGGCCGTTTTTTTCGGTGTATCACAGAATAGGATCAGATTTTTATTATAAAATCTTTAAGACTATAGCATGAAAATGCATTTAGTGACCAGGAAGAAAATTTAGACTGGATGTTATGGTTAACCAGGAGCATAGTTATGGGTGTATTAATTAAAGCAATGAAAAAAGGGATAGACAGATGTGAACAGATTAAAAAAATATTAAGATGGCAAAACTTGGAAATGATTTTGATGTGGATAAGAGTCAAGAATGATTACCACGCTTCTTGTTTGGACAATGGAGAGGAAAGCCATGACAGTCACTGAAACAGGAGCAGGCTTAGATGGGAAGGTGGAGGCTGCTGTTTGGGTAATGTTGCCTCTGAGAGGTTTATAGGACATCCATGAAGAAAAAGGAAAAGCTCTCACCTGAGAATGAGAGAGTTGATAGGGTTTTAAGGAAACTGGTAAAATAGTAGTGGCTGAGAATGGAGGAAACAGAAGACTGGGAAATATGGGGTTATGGACAATGCTGGGCAGAGAACGGGAACCATGAATGTGGGTGGCTTAGGCAATTTTTTCTAGTAATGTTAAGCCATAATGTATACAGGTATGCTCTGCTTTTCAAAAGTTCACTTTATGCCACTTTGCTGTCACGAAAGACCTACATTAGTACCTGTTTTCGCTAACTGAAAGAAATCTGAGAGGATTTTACGAAAAAAGGCAAAAAGCAAAAGTTGCATTCAGCGTTTGTTTGGCAGCAAGCTGTTATAGAGGCAGCGCATACCCCGAGCAGGGAGGGTGGCACCACCAAGCTCCTTCCCTGGGAACTACGCTCAACATCTCAGCATCCAGGTGCCATAGCTTTGAACTGTGTCTGTGAGCATCTGGGCTTTACCTCGATTAATTTTGTGCATCCATTAGCAAGGTGTGTCCTAAGGTAATTGCGTGTTCGCTTTATGCCGTTTTGGCTTACTAAGGTTTTCATGGGAATCTTCTACTTTTGGACAGTGGGGGAAACCTGTATAGGCATAGAGAATTCCATGGCTCAGCCCTGACATTCAGTAGGTATTCGGTAAAATGTCTTTGCTCAATGTAAGGAAAAGAAGTGTAGGTAGAGATTTCTGAAGATCAAAATAAGGTATTTTAAAAGGCAATGGTCAGGACCAGCTACATATTTTTGGACACAATGCAAAATGAAAATGTGGAGCCCCTTCTTCAAAAATTATGAAGTTCAAGATGGTGGCGAGAAAGCATTAAGCCAACCCGGGGGCCCTTCTGAGTGTGCAGCCCTGTGTGACTGCATGTCACGTGCTCGGGATGCTGGCCCGGCAATGGGGAAACTAGAGACTGAGGAGAACACAGTCACTGTGAAAATTTGGATATTTTTCTTTGAACATCTTTTTCCTTCCTCTCCTTTTTTGTCAAACATATAAATAACTAAGGTCATAAATGTGATGGATGCTAAGGAAGTTGTGGGCATGGAAGGAATTTGGTGGCATGATATATTTTGGGGCTGACCCTCCCAATTCATCTCTGCCTATTTAAATGGAAAAGCTGATCTCTCTGGCCTCAAGTCCTATATCACAGTGTCTGCTCTGTGACAGCCCTGGTGAGTTCTCAAGCAATATTAATATTGAGGTTATCATCTTAAGCACAGTTTACCCAAAGTACTCTGTTTTCTTACGAACATATGAAGCTTTCCTCTTCATCCTTTTCCTTCTCTTCAAATCTACCTGAATGCTGGCTTCTTTGTGCTGAGGAAAGAGAGGCTACTCTCTAGCTTATTGAAGACTATTCTCAGGGAACAAAAAACCAATTTTGGGAGGCGAGAATTCTACCACTGAACCACCAATGCATGTAACAAATTTTGGAATCAAAGTTGAGTTAGGTATGCTGGTCCCAGTGAGTCATATCTTCTGCGGCACAATTTCTGTTTCAGAGACAAAAACTCTTTACTCTTTGTGAATCCCAGAGTTGTTGAAATTTTACAGTGTAAATTTTTACTCCTATTTTGTTTGCCACAGGAAACTTTTAGACCCAGTCTGAACCTTGTTTTTGCTCTTCAGAAGATTTAAAGGTGTGTCATTAAGCTGATACTGAGAAATATTTTTCAGTAAGAAGATGGTTGGGGACAGAAGTTAACAAGGAGGGTGGGATAAGAAAAATAGAATATTTGCCTTCTCTTTTCTGTTTTTTTTTTTTTTTGCAGTACGCGGGCCTCTCACTGCTGTGGCCTCTCCCGTTGTGGAGCACAGGCTCCAGACGCGCAGGCTCAGTGGCCATGGCTCACGGGCCCAGCCACTCCGCAGCATGTGGGATCCTCCCGGACCAGGGCACGAACCCGCGTCCCCTGCATCGGCAGGTAGACGCTCAACCACTGCACCACCAGGGAAGCCCTCTTTTCTGGTTTTTAAAACAAGTCTTGATTTTTTTTTAAGTTAGGTATATTGTGGTATAACTTATATACAGTAAAATTCACCCTTTTTAGGTATGAAGTTCATTGAGTTTTGACCAATGTATTCAGTTGTGTAACCATCACCACAGTTGATAGAGACGGTACATTCAATCACTTCAAAAACTTTCTGGTGCCCTATTGTAGTCAACCCCACTGCCAGCCCCTGGCAACCACTGATTAGATTTCTGTCTTTGCTTTTTCCAGAATGAAATCAACAGAATATGTATAGAATCATACAGTATGTAACCTTTTGTGTCTGGCTTCTCTTACTTAGAATAACACTTTGAGATTCGTTCTTGTTGACGCATATGTCAACAGTTTATTCCTTTTTATCACAGAAGTATTCCATTTTATTTGTTTATCCATTCACCAGTTGATCAACCTTTGTATTGTTTCCAGCTTTTGGCAGTTGTATAAAAGCTGCTATAAACATTCATGAGCAGGCTTTTGCATGGATGTACTTTTTTTTCTCATGTGTGGTAAATACCTCAGAGTGGGATTGCTATGTCATATGATAAATATTTGTTTAACTTGGTAAGAAGCTGTCAAACTGTGTTGCACAGTGGTGGTAGCCTTTTGTAGTCTCAGCAGCAATGCATGAGAGTCCTATTTCCTCCATGTTCTCACCAGTACTTGGTATGGTGAGTCTTTTTAATTTTCGCCCTTCTTATAGGTGTGCAGTGGTATCTCATTTCCCTAATAAGTTAATAATATTAAATATCTTCTCATTTGCTTATTGACCATGTATTTCTCCTTTATGGCAAAATGACTGTCAAATCTTTTGTCCCCTGCCCCACCTTTAAAAAAAATCTTATTGATTGGATTGTAAGAGTTCTTCACGTAATCTAGGTATAAGCTCTTTATCACATATGTGTTTTGCAATTTTTTCTTCCCAGTCTGTAGCTTGTCTTTTTATTCTCGTGACAATATCTTTCCAAGAGCAAAAGTTTTTGATTTGGTAAAGTCAAATTTATATATTTTCTTTTATGGTTCACACTTTTTAATGTCTTTTCTAATAGTTCTATGCCCAACTCAAGGATATCATAAAGATGTTCTCCTATATTTTGTTCTAGAAGTTTTACTTTTAGGTTTAGGGTTTACATTTGGTTTTGTGCCCATTTTGACTCAGTTTTGTCTAATATGTTGCAAAGTTATGGTTTTATGTTTAAAATACTCTTTTGAATTCCCAGATTTCATATTTAAATGCAAAGTCCAAAATATATACCTGACTTTTAAATTTTCTTGTATACTATGGCTGGCTCCATTCTGTTAATGCATATAATAGAGTTTGACTGTAATATAATGACTGGCAGATGACACTCCTTAAGAGGTAAATGTCTCTGTTTCCCGTTTCCCATATTCTTTTTTCTTGTTCCCCACTGTAGTCAATGTCAATGAGACTTTCTTTGTAATATTGTTTCTATTTTTCATCTTAGTCTTTTTCAAAAGACTGGAAGGCTCTGGAAAGAGTCTAGTGAGATCAGTGAAAATAAGTAGATGGAGTGATAGTTGGGGCTCTGTGGACTACTAAGAGAAATAGAGATGATTAACACAGAGGAGTTAGTATTTAGGTGAGGGAAAGAAGCTTATACTTCAGGGAGTCTGGCTTGGATACACAGGACCAATTAGGAAGGATGAGTGAATGGTAGCAGAGCTACCACACTGAGGCAGGGATTGGTAGTGTTGTATTTATATTCCGCGGTGGGAGAAAAGCAGGATAGGGATGGGGAGGGACCCAAAGAACAAAGTAACCATCTGAGAGAGTGAGTAAAGAATGAGAACACTAAATAGTGGGGGTGGGAGAGGACGTAGAGAAACAAGGGAAAATAGTAAAGATAAATTCCAACATTCAGAGTTTTTTAGACAGGGAAAATGGTGTGTCTAGAGGCAGAAACTGGGGGTGGATGGGATGAAAATCCAGTTTAAGACGATAAAGATACTGGTTTTTTTAAACTATGCTCTTTTGCAGAAGATAGCAATTGACCCTGTCTAAGCTGGTCTTTGGAAATATAATCTGGAGTTTCGGATAGAGTCATGAGGATCATGACAGAAGTGAAAGTTGAAAATATAAGATCAGTCTATCCAAGGACAGGAAGAGTGAAAGAAGAAAAGTAAGACAAGGATTTAACTTTTGACGTGCATCTAGTTAAAAATTAAAGAGCAGATACGAAACAACTGAGGAAAACAGAGAAAGAATGTTCAGAGAACTAGCAGAGGGAACAGAACAGGTAGTAGCTAAACAGATGGAGATGCTTCAGGAAGTGCTTAGATATATAGGGTAGCGATCAAGCAGAATAAGGATCTACAAAAGACAATTATATTCATTTAGAAGAATGGCTTTGGTCATTTTCCCTTGAAGGAAAAAGAACGGAAACAGGGACGCTATGTCTTAGCTGTGTTTCCCAGCTTGTATGTTCTGACGGCTATTAATAAATGCTACAAGATTAAATATTCTGTTTACAAAAGTTTAACAAAGTTAAGAATATTTCTTTACTGAAAAGCGTTAATTTTTTAAAGCAATACTTGGCAGCCTTCAACATGCTTCAATGTGAATTACTGAACTCTGAAGAAGGCAACTATAATATGCAGCTTTTCCTACTTACTGGGCTTTGCATCCCTCTGCCTCTCTTTCCTTCCAGTGAGGGAAGAGAGAAAGTAAACAAATAAGTCAATAAACTTATCGTGTACATTTAGTGTGATGTGATAAGTATTTTGGATAAAAGTAAAGTAAAGAAAGGGGATACATGTGTTGAAGAGGTCAATTTTAAGGGTGGTCGGGGAAAGATGACATTAAAAATTAGAAGGAGGAGGAGTTCCCTGGTGGCGCTGTGGTTGAGAGTCCGTCTGCCGATGCAGGGGACACGGGTTCGTGCCCCGGTCCGGGAAGATCCCACATGCCGCGGAGCAGCTAGGCCCGTGAGCCATGGCCGCTGAGCCTGCGCGTCCGGAGCCTGTGCTCCAAAATGAGAGAGGCCACAACAGTGAGAGGCCCGCGTACCGCAAAAAAAAAAAAAAAATTAGAAGGAGGTGAGGAAGAAAACCATGCTTCCCTCTGGGGGAGTCACATTTCAAGTGCAACACTGCAGAGGCTAGGGCAGCCTAATATGTTTGCAGAACGACAAGGAGGACAGTAAAGCTAGAAGGGGAGAGTAGTCGGAGTTGTGGTCAGAGGTGTATGTCTGAAATTGTTTTAGGCAGTGCTTTGACAGTGTGCGATTCCTGCGCCTGGGACAATGACGTGGGACAGTCTAGAGTGGGTTTCTCGTCCTGTGTTTCCCATCAGTGTCAGCAGGTCAGTATCTTTCCTTGTTCCTTCTCATTTTGTCCAGTGGCTCATGGCTACAGGAGGAACCTTGGCCAGAATGCCCTCTGCTCTGACCCATTCTAGGAGAGCAGGGCATGATTGTGCCACTTTGGAGAAACAAGTAGAAGTCAAGTAGAGCATACCTCAGTTTGGCTAAGGATGTCCTCAAAAAGGAGAGAATTGTTGAGGTACATATGTGCAGATCCCTTGTGATAAACAATCATTTATGTATGTCAGACACTGTGCTGGGGGCTGGACACATGAGGGTGTCACAATCTCTGGCCTCAGTGAAGTGGAGTACAAATAGACACCTCAGCTTCAAACATCTCTCTCCTACTCTTTCCATCCCTCCCTCTGCCTTTTCTCTTCCCCTCTTTGGCTGTAAAGTAATAACAGGTATCAGACCTTAAGCAATTTATATACAGTGTAGGTTGTTTCTCTCCCAGCCTGACTTAACTGTTACAAGTGACTCCAGTGTAATAAAAATGATTGTTAAGAACATTATGGTTGGTATTTTAAAAAACTCTTTATTTTAAAAAACTCTGTCAACTTCTTTTCCCTAGGCTGTGATTTGTCATCATGCTTTCCTATAACATAGAAAAGCTATTGGCTTTAAAGGACTTTACTTATTAAATACCTTTCATGAGCGCCTTAGTTTCTTAACCTTGACTCCTTCCATCTATATTTTACATAGTTTAAAATCCCTTCCCTTCAATTAAGTTCTTGAGTCTTATAATCATTCCTAGTTGGCTTTTCTCACCTTTTTTGAATTTGTCCACTGGGAACTGAGGTTTGCAGGTGATGTGCCATTAATCTTGTTTCTCTTTTCTCTTTGGTGACATCTTTTCTCCAATTCCAAGTCATTCTGATTATTTTGGTCACCATGTTGCCTTATAAACACGACTCTCTTATTTGGCACTCTCATATATGTGTTCCCTCTGGTGGCTCTTCCCTTCACCAAATTTTTCTATTTCATGAAATAAATAATTGATTCCAACCACTTTATCCAGAAAAATATCCTCAGTTACATTTTGTTGAATATTTTATTTTCTACCCATATTAATGCCGCCCTTGACTCCTTTTGACAATCTTTCTTACACCTTCTGGATTTAGAACCCAAATAATTATCAGTGGCTAAGTAAATGCTAGCTAATGCTTTTTAATACATTAAGATGCATATCCTTTGGATTTGGAGATTTTTACATTAACTTTAAAATAGGGAGTGTTTTTTGGATGCATTAGCAAAACCTCCTCAGCATTATCTTTCCCTAATGTTCAACTGTGTTAGTTTTATTTTAAATGTGAGATTTAAGAAGGAGCTTCTATTTGGGAGGATTGACAATTTTGAGACCCTCAATTGAGGAAGATAAGGCTACAATCATATCTTATATTTGCATCTGTATACATTCACATTAATTTTTTATCTTTGTCTTGAAATGTATTATTACCTTTAAATTATAATGATGAGAAATGTGAGGTCTAGAGAAGCATGACATCCAGTGAAGAGTGTAAAGTAAGCCCCAGCAGCAACAAGATGGGGAACGTGTGCTAGGCTTACCTGATCATTGTTGCCTGCATGGCCCTGGTAAGAGCGGGCTGGAATGATTGAGTCATTCATTGAATAAACATTGAGACCTCTTCTGTAGAAGCTGTGGACTCATTGAGGGCTGGGGTGCCTATCTGATACATCATTATATTGCAGATATAATGGTGTAGTGACAGATATATAATAGGACTGGGCTGCATAGTTATTGAATGAATGAATCAATCAATAAAGAGCAGAAGCTAAGTGGAGGGAAGAGAACAGGAAGGCTGGCAGGTTTCTAAGCATGTTGGGTACCCACTCCTGATAGTAGAATAATAAAATTACTTATGGTCACAAACTTGTTACTCTAACAAGGATAGCAAACTCTTTGTGTAAAGGTCAAAGAGTAAATATCTTAAGGCTTTGCAGACCACATGTAGTTGCTGTCACTTCTTTTTTTTAAACAACTTTTAAAATGTAAAACTCGTCTTAGCCTGCAGGCATTACAAAAAATATGGGCCTGAGCTGAATTTGACCTGCGGGTTGTAGTTTCTCTGCTTTAGAACAAAATCATTAGAAAATTATTCGGAGAGTACATGTTATACTATATGTTTCACCTGAGGCTGTATTATAATCGGGTCCTGCGAGGCCTTTCAGTAACGAAAGTCATTTGTGTGTAGTCCAAGACTGATACAGGATTATAAAGGCAATAGGACTACACTTTTTAGAAAAATTTTACAACTTCACTAAGATATAATTTATAATCTTCTTACACAGACTTTGGTATTGGGTTATACTGACTTGTAAAACGAGTTGAGCAGTGTCTCAGGGCCTGGAGTTCTCGCTGGGGAACTTTTTTTTCTTTTTTTTGCGGTACGCGGGCTTCTCACTGTTGTGGCCTCTCCCGTTGCGGAGCTCAGGCTCAAGCGGCCATGGCTCACGGGCCCAGCCGCTCCGCGGCATGTGGGATCTTCCCGGACCAGGGCACGAACCCGTGTCCCCTGCATCGGCAGGCGGACTCTCAACCACTGCGCCACCAGGGAAGCCCGGGGAACAATTTTTGATAAGGAATTCAGTTTCTATAGTAGAAACAAGGCTATTCAGTTTCCATTTCTTCTTGTGTCTGCTTCCCTGAATTGTAACTTTTCAAGAAATTTGTCCATTTCATCTAAGTTGTCAAATTGGTTGGCATAAAATTGTTCTTAGTATTCTCTTATTAGCTTTTAATGTCTGTAAGATCTGTGTTGATAAGTCCTTCCTATTAGTGCTTCCTGTTTTCTCTCCTTTTCCTTAATCAGTATAGTTGGAGATTTGCCAATTTTGTTGATCTTTTCAAAGAACTAACTTCTAGACTTATTCATTTTCTCTACAGTTTCCCTGTTTTCTGTTCCATTTATTTCTGCTTTTACTTTTGTTATTGCCTTTATTCTCCTTTGGGTTTACTTTGCTTTTATTTTTCTAGCTTCTTAAGGTAGAACCTTAGGTTATTAACTTTAATTTTTTCTTCTTTTCTAATATGTTTCTAAACACTTATGTTTCCCTAAAAGCACTGCTTTAGCTATATCCCACAAAGTTTGATATGTTGTGGTTTTTATTGTCATTCAGTTAAAAGTAATTTATGCTCTCCTCTGTGATCTTGATCCATATATTATTTAGAAATGTGGTTTAATTACCAGATAGTTGAGGTTTTCTTAGATGTCTTACTACTGTCAATTTCTAATTCAATTCAGTTGTGGTCAGAGAACATATTTGTAGGATATTTATTTTAAATTTCTTAAGACTTGTTTTAAATCCTAGTTTATGGTCTATCTTGTTAAATGCATATGTGCACTCAAAAAGGGTATAGGAACTGGGAGGCTGGGTTGACATATATACACTAATATGTATAAAATGGATAACTAATAAGAACCTGCTGTATAAAAAAATAAATAAAATTCAAAAAAAAGAAAGATAAAAGGGCATACTCTGCAATTGTAGGATGCTGTGTTCTACAAATATCAGTAAGGTCAAGTTTTTTGATAGTGTTGCTCAGATATTTTGTCTTCACTGATTTTTTTGGGGGGACATCTGTTAGTTGCTGAGAGAGGGATGTTAAGTGTGATTTTGAAGTGGTCTGATTCTCACTTTAATTCTGTTAATTTTTGTTTCGTGTATTTTGTAGCTCTATCATCAAGCACATACACATTTATAATTGTTGTTTCCTGATGAATTTTTTTTATCGTTATGAAGCATTTTTCTTTATGTCTGGTAATACATTTTGTTTTGAAGTCTATTTTATCTGATATTAATATACCAACTACAGCCTTCATATAATTAATTTTTGCATATTATACTTTCCCATCCATTTTCTTTCAACCTTTTTGTGTTTTAATATTTAAAGTGTGTCTTTTTTAGGATATCTAGTTGGGTCTTGCTTTTTATCCACTCTGTCAATCTCTGCCTTTTAACTGGAGACTTTAGACCATCAGCATAATCTTAGACATTTTTGGATATTTCTTTACCATGTTATCTTTTCTTTGTTTATTCACTTTGCTTTTTGTTCTTTTGTTTCCCTTTCCTGCCTTCTTTTGGATTATTTGTATATGTTTTGGTATTTGATTTTAAATTATCTTTGGCTTTTGGCTCTATCACTTTGATTTTTTTTTTCAGTTTACTTAGAGTTAATATTGTACCACTTCAGGTAAAATATAGAAATCTTGCAGTCGTATAGATCCCATTACCATGCCTTTTTCCTATTTTTTTTAATATTACGGTTGTCATATGTATTAAATCTACACAATTGAAAGCCCACTGGAAAATGTTACAGTTTTTACTTAAAGCAGTTAGACCATTTAAAATAATTTAAGTGGGGAAACCACTTAAAGTTGCAAAAGAAAAATATTACTGAGAAACAAATCTCCATGCTGATTGTTCCTCCAGATTTTGGCTGCCTCCCTAGTACTTCCGGCTCTTGTTTACTTTTTAGAATCCTTGGGTTGGGTTGTTGCTTTTCCAGAGTTTATAAGCATAAGCAGTGTGGAGGGGTGGATTGTAGATAAATTACATTGCCATGGCAGAACTGGAAGTTTCTAGTACTCTTTTATTAATAAAGAAAAAAGTTACTTCTGTGAAGAACAAACAGTGATAGGGTAGCATGAGTACCAAACATAGTTCTAGAAGTATTTAAATATCTTTTATCATTACAGGAGACAATGTTTACGTAGTCAGATTGATTATTCTAGACATCTGGACAGGATAGAATCTTAGAAATTTGGGGCTGGAAGGACATTAAAGGTAATTAATCTAACCTCATCATTTTACATATTATGCCCCAAAGTGAAATTTGTGGTCTAAATGAACTCAGTCCACTTTTATTTTTATTGATTTATTTATTTTTAACATCTTTATTGGAGTATAATTGGTTTACAATGGTGTGTTAGTTTCTGCTTCATAACAAAGTGAATCAGTTATGCGTATACATATGTTCCCCGTCCACTTTTAGATTAACCACACAGTTGTCATAGATGGTATACATATCCACCTGAGTACATGTGGCGAAGTCACAGCCTGTGTCCTGAATGTGGATGTTGTTGCCTTTCCTTAACCCCCAAATCTGAAATTTTGACAGAATTATATGAAAGAGGGAATCTAAACCTATTTATTTAAATTTTATTTTATTTTTTTCTGGGGCTGCACCACGTGGCATGCAGGATCTCATCTCCCCAATGAGGGATCTAACCTGTTCCCCCTGCAGTGGAAGCATGAAGTCTTAACCACTGGACCGCCAGGGAGGTCCTAAACCAGTTTCATTAACTGAAATAGAAAACGGAGGAGGAGGAGCATGGTTCAAGGAGAGATAATTAATTCCATTTTGGACAGGTTATGTTGAGAGTTCCTGCAGTATACCCAAGACCCTGATCTCGCTTATTGTGTTTGCAGCTCAGTTGGTACTTGCCAGATGCTGTGGTGTATCCTGCGTGGTTAGTATTCTGTGGATGAGGATGACTTATCTCACTAGGTAGAGTGATGGCCCTAAGAGAACAGAGCCATGCATTTCACTTTCCCACATGTTCCTTAGCAGTATACACATGACCTGTTCCTAACAGGTGCTCAACAAATATATATTTTAAAGAGTAAATAAATAGAATTGTAACATTGATGACTCTTTTTTTTACAAGTTGCTTACCTATTATTTGGAGGCTTTAAGCACTAACAGAACATTAACTAAGCTCATTGGTTGAGTGCCAGCCTGGGTTTCTACCTGTGTCTACCTTCACCCTTGAATTAGAAAGAGTCGGTGAGTCTTAGCAGCAGCTCTGTCACAGAGGAGGACTTTGAATGGGCCTTTATATTTTCCTTAGGTGGACTCTTTTTGCGGTTTGTATAGGAGAAGGTGATGGCATTTTGCGGCATGTAAGGTTTCAGGTAAAAAAGAGGGAGGGGCTGTGTCTATCTTATTTTGAACTGTTAACCTGGTGTCTAGAGCTGTAAACGTCCATGAATCTTTAACAGATGAGTGAATGAATATAGAGGTTTTCATGTTTTATGGGTATTTCTGTACAAATCTGGGATCAAGGGTGTTAGACATATTCCCTCACACTCAATTCTTCTTTTGTTCTGAAAGTTCTTCAAATGTATTGTACATCTATGGAACTTTTAGAAAATTTAACTTTCTGACCTTTGTCAACTTTCCCAGATAAGCGATGTGAAGGTGTCCTAATGTCTTTTGTTGAGGTTGACAGAAAAAAATTGTTTTTCCCTCTGTCATTGCTTTCAGAATTGCCTTTACATCAGGCCTTTAGGGGGAATCTGATTTTCTCCATTGTCTGTACAGGCTTGACAAGTCCGTGGTGATTACTGACAGAGGAGGGCAAAGAGGACTGTCAGTGGATCTCTTGATTGACCTGAATGCGGCAAACCGGCCGCGAGCTGTGGGCTGCCAGGATGCCCCCTGAGGGTTGTAGACCGGCGCCTGCCAGGATGTGAAGGGAAAGCACTTAGGCAGCCACAAAGCAAGGTCCCCTTCAGTTTGGTCGTGATCCTTCACGCACAGATGGCTCACGTGGGTTCCCATTGTGCCTGTCACCCGTAGCCACGATGGGCTGCCTACCCATGTGTGATGAACCTCTGCTCCACACTAGAGCTGCAGCCCGGGACTCATCTTTGCAACCCTTTATGACCTTCCCTCCCACTTGGTCTCCCTGTCTTTCTTCTTGTGTTTAAACAACTCTTTCCTTTCCCTCCATTTCTCTCTATTTCTCTGAACTCTTTACATTTGTTATGGTGGCCTGAAATCCTTCTCCAGGGCTTTTCCTTTTGGGTCAGGGAAGGTGTTTTCTGAGTCACCAACAGCTGAGAGGCGCCGACCCGAGCATTTGTTTCTCTTTCAGGCACACCTGGTTCAGCCTCAGAGTGGCAGTGTGGTCAGATGCACAGTTAAAGAGCCAAAATAATTAACGATTAGTAGCCCAAATATTTGAGAATTAGGCTTTTGGAAAGGAAAAAAAAAGCAGAGCCCACAGCTGCACTTACAGCATCCTCTTTCTCCTCCTGTCTACCCTCCTCACACCCCCAGCTGCTGTCTTCCCCCATCCAATTAGACTCTTACTTCTCAATATCCCCTTTTTCTTTCTTAGCACTTTATCATGAAGCAGAATCAACCTTTCTCTCCACAAGATATTCTCCTTCTAAGTTTGGAAGGAAGAGAGGGAATTAGGAGCTATGGGAGAAAGGAAGCTTGTGAGCATCCTTTATGTGACAAATTTTGTACTATTATAAAGTACAAAAATCTTTTTTTTTTAAGTTTAAGATTTTTTAAAGTTTTTTAAGTAAATACTTCAAGATGAAGTCTTGCATATACTAGTGGATAGGAAGAGAATTTTTCAAGAAAACAATTTCAGATTGTTATGCCATTTCTTTCAAAGGCAAAATATGAATTTTCAGGGAACTAACTCCTGGTCTGACACACTTACTCTTAAATGATTAGCTTTTTGATGTTAGAATTGGTGAAATTTCACATTCTGGGACTGTGCCTTCCATCAAAGTTTGCATTGCTCGTGGTGGAGAGATTTTGAAATAAGATATGATTTGCCAGCAGGAAGGAAAAACATACACGAAAGCAAGCGTTCCTAGGCTGCTAGCTATAAACATAAGTTTGTCAGTGGTCTGAGTTAAGAAGGTCTAAGACTGAGTTCACTAGATAGATGCTGTTTGTGGCTAGGGGGTTCGCAAGGGCACAGCATAGAACCTGGCTTATAGGAAGCTCTTGATGGATGTTTAGTGAACGGAACTGATATAGAAACCCTTAAGTACAGAAATTTACTTTTGCACATTTACCGCCCGCAGCTATTTGTCTTAATTTCTGAAGTCGCCTCTCACATTCCTCCTTTTCTTCCCAATCACATTCGCACAAAAAGCCCTCACACTTGACTCCCGTGTCTTTGGGATTTACAGGTATTTTCTGCCTGTGAGTGTGTAAGCTTGTGATCGTCTAAAAGGAGGAGGAAGGGGCAGTGTCTCAGTGCATGGGCCCCCCGGCCCCCCTCAGCAGCCTGGACACCTGCTCTGAGGTGCTGCTGCTGATTTTACTCTAGTGAGACTTATGTTGGGGGAATGGGAGAAGGATGCTATCGTGTTCTTACGTAGCCTGATTCATTTTTCTCCTTCTCTTGACGTTGTCATCATTTGCTCAGTTTTCCAGATAGGGGTTATCTCTGGGCTTGACACTGAGGTCAGTTATCAGATGAGAAAAGTAGGTGGTCAGACAGAATATCTTTTTCATGGCGTTATGACTCAACAAGATAGTAGTACACCTGCTATATTATAAAGTACTTGAATTACTTGAAGCCAAATACTTAAAATGCACAGGCATTTAAAGGAACCTGTGAACATTTTCCTACAGTAATGCAGGGATCTACAGACACAGGTCCTTTTGGAATGTGTAAGCAAAGTCTGACATCTTTAATGCTGTGACTAACCTCATGCCTTTTCATACGCTGTTCATTACAAAGTAAAATTTGACTTGTCTCAGATCTGACTCTACTCAACATTTAGTAACGACTGTGGCATATCACCAATAAGGCTGTGATAGTGGCCAAAATTTCACGGTATCATGAAGCTAATACCAGTTCTATTAGTGAGGCTCCTTTGTATTCCCGTCTGTTCTCAAATGAATTAATGATGCTTTAAATATGAGGTTCATAATGTTAGTACTCATTACAAAGTGCTTTTTCAGAGAGTAGCGTGGAGATTTGGGCACAGGTTGTGAAGTTGAACAGCTTGTGTTTGAATTTCAGGTACAACCTTCACAGCTGTGTGACTGTGGGTGTGTGGCTAAGCCCCCCTAGCCTCGGTTTCCTTATCTGAAAAATGGGGGTAATAGCAACCAATCTCAAAGTCGAGAATTAAACCAGAAAATATATGTAAACCTCCTAGTGTAGTGCCTAGAATACTGTAAGTACTTTACATATGACTGAAGTTAGTAAGGCCAGTGAGCAGGGATTACTGTTACACCCATGTGTCAGATGAGGAAACAAAGTCCCAGAGAGTTTACACTACTTGCCAAAGGTTACACAGCAATTTAGAGAGTGAAAGTGGGCCTCCGACTAGGTTTTCTGACTCAAATCTCCAATTTTAAGATATATCAAGATTGATTTTTATCCACATTTTTCAATTACAGATGGATTTTTGAGACAGGAAAGAAATCAAGTTTGGTTTTCTAATCTCATTGGAAAGAAATTCTACCCATTTTCCTCCTTCAGCTTCATCTGATCTCTCACTGCCCTGTCTCTGGGGCTGCCAGCTGGCCCTCTTTTCTTCTGCTCCTAAGCAGCAGCGTCCCCTCCAGGACTGCAAGGGGTGGGGAGCTGACTGTGTGTGCTAAATAGAGAAGCCCCTCCTGCCTGGGTCTTTACTAGGGATAGTCTCTCCCCTGGAATCCCAAGCTTCATCCACTTGAAATCCAAGTGAAGAGGAGGACATTGGAATGGATGAAGACAAGAATATAGGATTTCCTTAGGCTGCTCATGAGTGCCATCTACCTTGGGGAAAATGGGGCATCTGAGAGCGTGGGACTCAGAGCCATAAGTTTTGGGTTCTAGCTTCTATCTTCTGTCTAATTGCGCAGGTCATTGCTCCAGTTTGTGCTCAGTGGCTTCCTTCATAAAATTAAGGGGTTGGTCTGGCTCTTGGGTCTCAAGCTCAGAAATCCACAGGCAGGCAGGTCATCTGTGTGGACACAGTGGGCCAAGGCAAAGTGCTTGTGCAGACATGGTGTGAGTGGTGGGGTCCGTGGGGAATTGGGAGGCTGCATCTGCTTAGCTCCAGGCACTGCTGCTCTGGAAGAGAGGGTAATGATCTGTCCAAAAGCAGAGCCTAAGGTTAGAATTGGAGTAATGGCAATTTATTTATTTGGGAATGGGTCCCTGGAAGCGTGGTGAGGAAAAGGGGAAGTGAGACTGGGCAGGGATGAAAGCTAATAAACGATGCATTTACACAGAAGATTTTTAGAGCAGTAAGACTACTCTGTATGGTCCTCTAATGATCATACAGAGTACATGGGTACATATATGCTCGTCCAAACCCATAGAATGCCCACCAAGGAGAGTGAACCCTAGTGTAAGCTATGGACTTTGGGTGATAATGATGTGTCAGTGTAAGTTCACCGATTGTAACAAATGTGCCCCTCAGAAGGGGGATGTTGGTAGTGGAGGAGGCTATGCACGTTTGGGGGCAGGGTTATAAGGGAACTTGCTGCAGTTTCTGCTCAATTTTGCTGTGAACCTAAAACTGCTGTAAAAAATAGTCTGTTTTCTTTAGGTGTATTAATGCATGTGGGCAACAGAGGTTTAATCACTCTTGAGAACCTCCTGAGAGACTGGTTACAGCACGCCCCATAATCATGCTTCTGAGGGTCTGGGAGGCTGGTGATGATAACTGTAGGCAGGGAGACTGCTTGAGGTTACCTTCTAAGCCATAGGGGATGCAGTAGGATATGGGTGGTCACCAACTAACAGTATCTGCTACCTGACCTTTCGCTTTTTCAAGGAGCCAGAAATCTCACTTTTTATGGGAACTTTCTTGATTTTTAAATTGGCCACTAAGCCTGTTTTATAAATCTGAAAACATCAAATAAAAGATGTTTGTGGGCCATATTTGCCCACTGATCATCTGGGTGGGATATGATGCCAAGTGTTTTCCAGGCGTTATATTTTTTAGTTATTATTTAGTTCTCAAAGGAGTGAAAAGGAGATGGCTGCCATCATGATCCACATTTTAGATATGAGAAAACTGAGTCACGCAGAGGTTGTGGCTTATCTGAGGCCCAGTAGCTGTTAATTGTTGGACCCAGAATATAAATCAAGTTGGCTGAGCCACTGCAGCTCATTGCCCTGGGGTTCACTGATTGCACCCAGACCTAAGGTTTATGGGGAGGGACAAAACCAAATCCCACCAGCAGCTGACTTTGTCCTACTTAAAACTGAACTGAAGCTTTTAGATCACTTAAATTTCTAATCCTGTGATGAAATGGTTTCCAAAATGAAAGTTTAGACACTGAAAAACACATTTTCTCTGACACCAATTTTACTTTCAAGGTATTTCATTCATATGACAGCAACTGGGACCTAGAAGAAAAGCCATTTATTAAACTAAGTCTGGAGACTTGAATGCATTTTCCTAAGTAAGCTTTGGAAAAATCCAGGGAAAGATGTATTCTCAGAAATTCCAATAATTATTACACACGTATTCTTTTTTTCAGCTGAACACAGGAAGACAAGAAGCTTTGCCCAGAAATGTTCTATTTTAGTTACTGAAACTCTACTGTTTTGCTATCCCATCAATTCAGACTGATGGGTAGTTCTGTTGTAAACATGTCAAGGTGGGATATGGCTATTTTTCTTCTATTGTTCTTATCTTTACTGAAGTTAGGTACAGAGAATTTATAGCATCTTCTCCAATTCAAAAGGGAATTATGTTTGTAGACATAAAATCTGTGCATTCATCTCACAAATTTGGTGCTCTCTGTATTGGCTTTGAGCCCTTGAGGGATGGCTGCAATTACTAAGTGTGTCTAGGGTATTAGGTTTTATTTGAAGCATTTGAGCCATTTTTGGTAGATATGAACTTTTTGTAGTTGGCTTTTTACATCTTAGATGAAAAATAAAGTTGGCTGACGAACTTCATAAAGCATTTCTTCAAAGAATGAGCTGTGTCTCTCTGAAAGCAAATGTTTCTTTTTCTCCTGGACTTTATTAGCAAATACACATGGTGTCTCCCACTATGGCATCCATCTTTGCAATGATGCAAGCTTACCTATTTCAGCAGCCTTATCCGTGGGTAATTCTAATAATCAAGATTTACAACCGGCACTGGAAAAAATAGCAATAAACAAGATGGTGCCTGTTTTCAAGGAATTCACTATGTATTGGGGGGATAAAGACCAAAAAACAGAGGAAAACAAAAAAGCTGACAATTGCATTATAGTGCAACAGTGCAGTGATAGAAGTCCGGAGGCACTAAGGGCCTTACAGGGGAGGGTAGCTAACCTTGACCGTGAGAGGAAGGCACAAGACCAGAGAAGAATTCTTTTTCTTTTTTTTTTTTGTAACTGTAATAGTTAATATTTATTGCCATTTAATATATGTCAGGCACTGTTTTAGGGTCTTTATGTAATGAAGGTTGATCTTTAACATTGAATGATCTCAACCCCAAAGAATTAAAATTGTAAGTTTAGTGTTTTGCCGTTATAAGACCTGTCAACTAGTGTGTCGTTGGAGTTCTTCCTTCCTAGAAATTTCTCTTATATAGAAACTATTAGATGACGCAGTTGACAAACACAGGGAAGGGAGTGTGGATACGAAGACTCTATGATCAGCTCCTAGACCATTAAAGATTGAATCATTATTTTATAACATAAGCCAAAATTGTGTTTGTTTCTGCTGTATTTGATTAGTGTTTTGTTTAGACACAGAGGGTAGGGCAACAACTCGTCCTCCTCCTCTTACAAAAGCTCCAGGCTTTACCTTCTATCACCTTATCTTTTCTTTTTTCTTATTAGTTATCTATTTTATACACGTTACTGTATATATGTCAATCCCAATCTCCCAATTCATCCCACTACCACCACCCCCCGCCACTTTCCCCCCTTGGTGTCCATACGTTTGTTCTCTACATCTGTGTCTCAATTTCTGCCCTGGAAACAGGTTCATCCGTACCATTTTTCTGGATTCCACATATATGCGTTAATATACGATATTTGTTTTTCTCTTTCTGACTTCCTTCCTTCTGTATGACAGTCTCTAGATCCATCCACATCTCTACAAATGACCCGATTAAGACCAGCGAAGAATTCTTGATGCTAAGGAAGAACAGAAATTACCCAGGCAAAGGAAGGAAGGAGAGAAAGAGTGTTTTAGTCAGAGGGAGCAATGCATTTAAAGGACTGGAGAAAAGGAAGCATAAGGCTTGAGGAACTGAAAGAAATTCCCTGTTGAACCCTAGATGGACCAGGGGCTTGGGGAACAGAAGCTGAAGAAGAAGGTGGGGCCAGACCAGGCCAGGTGTTACTGTGGACCATGTTTCTGGAGCTTGGCCCTCATCCTAAGAAGACTGAGTAGGCATTAAAGTGAGGATTCTGTAGGCAGAGTATGATTTTTTTGTCATTTCCTGTTGATCTTGGCTGGAGAGACATGGAAAGAGAACAATGAATAGGGAGCTCCTGGCAGCTGGAGGGTGAAGAACACATCTTGAGCTGATGAAAACTTTGTGAAATGGGTATCCCTCAGCATATAACTAACTTGAAAGATGAGAACATTGACATCTAGAAGATTTTTCCCTTCTACTATCAAATAAAGTTATAGAAAAATATGTACACGTTTCCTTAAAAGACTTATGTTAAGAATTTGTGCAATCTAGGTTAAAAATGTACTCTAAGTTTCCTAGTTGTCTGGTTTGTCGACTTCTTAATATTTATAAAGCATTGCCTCTTTAAGAACTGTACCCGTTTAATTATCATTATAAATCTGTTTCTCTTAGAAACATATTATTTAATTTTCCAAAAAAGAAGCTTCAAGTATATTTCCTTTTGTTTCTCTATTTAATATGCGTTGAGTCTTAACCAAGGACCCATTGTGGAACCAGCCCTGTTGACAGCTTTGCTCAGTACCTCACTGAATAACTGAGTACTTTTTCTAATTATACATTGTATTGAGTGTGATGCTTGTGTGTGTTTTCAAAAGAAAGATAAATAAGAGAATTTTCCAACTGTTGTAGTTAGAAGGAAAATTAATTAATAATAAGTACAAATTTGTCGTTTACCAATCATACAGCTATTACTGTGCAAGTCTGGAAGGGGGCATTACAAAAATACAAAATACGTTATACTTAGTCCCTTGCAATTCACCGTACTGGTGAGGAACTAGATTACATATGAAAAAAATGAGGAATAATATACAGCAAATATTATTAAGAGCTCAGAGTTATGGTTGAAACAACAAAGTTCAAAAGGGATGTAAAGAAGGTGGATCTCAGTAAGAGGTAGAATAATCCAGTAAGTCTACAGGAGCCTGGCTTGCAAGCTGATTTGGGGATGTTAATGGCTTGTCTTGCCACGGAAGGTTTTATGTCTGAAAATAATCTTGATGCTTATCACGGTGCCAAGGAGAACAGAGTGGAGATGATCAGGAACTATGTGGTCTCAGTACACTTCTTGTACAGGACCAAGCCCTAACGTTTTGCTTTGCCATGATTTGGTTGCAAACTGCCTTCCTAGTCTTATCAAGATCCCGTCACTCCTAGGCTTGTCTCCAGTCTGTCATACTTCGTAACTCCAGGAGGTCAATCCTGCTTCCTCTCATTTCACAACATCTCCTTAGGCTATTTGTCTAGTAGACAATGCCCTCCCTAATCTAGATATGTTGGTTAGACAACTCGCAACTACCTTCCTCTATCCGTCACCATTTGGTAAATATTAAAGCCATTTGGTGATAAACACTACCTGTAAACAACCCGTTGCACAGAAGGCAACTTTATCTCCCCCAGATGCTGTTCACACACAATCTCAAACTATTAAGATAATTAAAACAGAATTAAAAATTGAAAAGAATAAAACTAGAATTTAACTTAAAAGAATCAAAGTCTCCAAGTCTGGACTTTTACTACCCCTAAGACTCTACCTCACTTTCTGCCGTATTAATAAATTCAATACCTAGTTACTATTACACAGGAATGCTCCAAGACAAAGCAAGTTATAGATGGGAAGTACTTGAGGAGCAAATTTAAAAGAAGCCTTAAAAATATGTTTCCAAATAAGTGAAAACCAGTGGAGAATTTAAGGTGAGTTATTGGCTAGCATTATCAGGTATTATCCCCTTTTCAAATCACTTTCATATCTGGCTAGTAAGAAAAGCAAAAATAAAGTTTAGGGACAAAGTTTGTTATCAATTAAATATATTAATTCCTAGATATTATTACTATACATTTTGTTTCTTATTTAAGAGAAAAACTATTTAGGTGTGAAATAGAAACCAAGGATTTAAATATTAGTGTTATTTTTGTTATATGAGGCAGACAAAAGAATTAGAATTGTATAAGTTAATAGTTAATCCCGGGTTATCACAGAATATCAGTTAACATCTTTTTCAGAAAATGTAGAAATTCCTTTCCTATTATCTATTTGCAATGAGAACTTTTAAATGAGGTAGTCTTTTTCATAATCTCTCAGTTATGTTCAAAGAATGTTTGTCCTTTTCTCAAAGCACCTTGTCTAAATCAACGGTGCGTAAAAATAATTACCATCAGAGGGAGGGTTCAGATGGCAGCACAGGAAGACGCTGCACTCGCCTGTTCCCACACACAAGTCTACAACCACACATGGAATAATTCTCCCTGAAAACTAGATAAACATAGCCTGCACAATAAAGCCTAAAAGGACAGCATCAAGACAGGTAGGAGAGGCAGAAATACGGCCTCGCCGAGGGACAAGGGATTTGAGTTGCACATCAGGCATCCCAACACCTAGATCCTGAACAGGAAAGACGAGCCCCCAAAACGCCTGCCTTTGAAATAGGACATACGGGCAGGAAGACTATAGAACTTCAGAGAACAGAAAACCCATTCTTGAAGGGCTCGCGCACAGACTAACTCAAGCCCCAAACCAGTGCAAAAACACCAGATTGAGAAGTGTACAGGCCATAGGTGAAGGGAGACCCACGTACTAATCTTGAAGCGTCTGTCAGAGATGCAGGAACCAGATAAGATGCTCCCTGGGGGCTGAGACACCGGCAGGAGCCAATCATGTCATCTCAGGCTACCTTGCTAATACAGGTGCTGGTGGGCACCAGTTTGGAATTCTCCATCTAACCTGTTAGGGCGAGCGGGCACAGCCTGCTGAGAGCCTCACCTGTCCCTGTGCCTCGGCTGGGCCTCACAGCCAGTCAGGCTAAGCACTGCCCACCAGTACCCCATGGCAGCTGCCTCTGAGCCTGCAGCCATTCCAGGGGCCAGCTCTGCCCACCAGTGCACCACGGCAGCTGCAGTCCAGCCACAAGAGCAGGGTGCACACAGCCCACAGAAGGGACAGCCTTTGGCTCTGGTGGCCAGGCAGGACTGTGCTTTTAGAGCCCCATGGGACATCTCCTAAATAAGGCCATTTCTTCAAGATTGGGAGAGAGAGCTGATATAGCTAATACATAGAAATGAACGGAAAATTAGGCAAATCGAGGAGACGGAGGAATATGTTCCAGTCGAGATAAAAACCTCAGAAAAGGAACAAAATGGAGAGAAGCAATCTGCCTGATAAAGAGTTCAAAGTAATGGTCATAAAAGCTCACTGAACTCAAGAGAAGAATGGATAAATGTGTAATAAATATCTTCATGCATGTATTATTTTTATGCCTGAGAGTTTTTTTAAGATAAGTTCTCTAATTACTGCATCAAAGTGTAAGGACACTTTTATGATTCTGGATATACAATACCATATAACATTCCAAAATAGTAAAATCTAGTTAATACATCATTATTTTCACAGCAGTATATTTCTGTGTTATGCCACATTGATAGCACTGAGAATTTTCCTTTTTTTTCTAATTTAATGTATGCTGAATGGTACTCTATTGTTATTTTAATGTCCATTTCTTTGATAATTAGTAAGACTGAAAATTACTCCATGTGTTTGTTGAACATTTCTCCTTCCTTATCTTTGGAGACTTGGCTTCTATTCATTGATTTCTCTTTTGGAGTCTTGATTTCTTTCTTGTGGTCATCATAAGTTTTTGAAATTGGTTAGTAATAAGCAAGGTTTTGGGGGCAGAAAAAGCACTTTGTAGACAATGTGGCATTCAGAAAGAGGGAGCCCTGGGAACAGAATTTATTTGGCTGGGGTAAGACAGCCTGGTAATAGAGTTCTCTCCAATAAATGTCTGTCCATTGTGTGAAAGGAAATAAAAAGGATACTGCTTTAGTCACATATACTACAGTTTCAGAATCCTTTAAAGAATGTTTTTGACTATGTGATTGAAATGTTTTATTTAGGGATAACATATAAAGGTTGTTTTCCATCTTGGAAATAAAATAAAAACCTGAGATTAGAGAGAGGAGGTTATTTTTCAGTCTTGCATCTCTACGTGGCATTTTGGCATCAAAGATGATGTGGATCTTTGTGGGAATTATTTACCCATGTACCTCTATTTCACATTACCTGTCACCTCATTCCCTCTCTGACACTGATTCATCTTAATCTGTTAGAACTGGATGAGGTTTGACATGCTGGCATGCTCCATTTTCCTAACTGTACGAGAGAAGCCCGCTGCTGGGTTAACTGCGTGAGTTAATCTTCCATTCTTTTCAACCAATTGATGAATATGTCTGGGTATTTAAAGAGTGTTTGGATATTAACATCTAGTTTGGAATATTAGTAGATGTTACTTTATCAGTGTTAGAAGATTTATTTGTTATTAGATTCTACTTTAAAGTTTGAATGGGTAGGAGTATTCTTGAGGATGTTGTGTTTAAACAATGAGCCATGAAGCATCTTAATGTAGTTCTGGTTGGTTTATCAATGGTGTCATTGATTAAATATTTATACTACAGGCATTGCTTTTTATTCTTGGTAACTTTTTTTTTATTTAGCCAGATTTTGATTTAAGGACCCTGGCTTTGATAGTATAGTGAACATTTGGAAGAAAAGCCTCCTTGATATTGGATGTCTCTGAAAGTCATTTTTGTTGGCCTCTCTTGTGTACTCTAAGAAAGAGGAACTTTCATTTTAGGAAGAGACCTATTTCTAAAGTTACTAAGCGTTTTGATATTTTTCAAATAGATTTGGCAATAACAGCATGAATCATAAAAATGCTTAGTTATCTTGTAAAAATGCTGGGAGACATCTTCAATCCAATAAGTTATTCTTGGAAATGTTGCCTTTAGTCTGGGTGATAAAGCATCAGATCGTCAGATGCCTGAGCCAGGGCTGCAGATTGTAAGGCAAAGTTAGTGGCAAGTCATGGACAAGGCTTGAGCAAAAAAATGTGTTTGGACAAGAAGGCCTCTGGAGGGAGCAGTTCCTTGGTCATTGACCAACACCCATGACCCAACCAGGTGGGCTGAGGGATGGTCCCAAGCAAAGGTCAAGTGTCAAGTTTGCCTTTGCATCCATGACAGGCTGGACTTTGGTTCGTAGTCAGAAATCAGGGCCAGAGACACACCGATTAGGAACCACTTCTGTGGCTTCCAGAAAAAGAAGAATCCTTGTGGCTTTTTCTCTGGAATGACTTAGCTCCTCCTCATCAGGCTTGTCCTTGGGTTGATAAAATCCCAAGATCTTTGATACTAAAGGTCTCAAAATGTGCCCTGAGCTTCTGAGTGTGTTCCTACTTATTCAAAGCCTTTTCATTTCTGTCTGGAGTCTCTTCCAAATGCGAAGGAGCTTAGGAGCAAGGCATAGGTTGCCTTTTTTTCATGAAATCTGCAAAGTAAGGAGGCAGGGAGATCAGGAAACTAGTCCAGGGTAAAGCCCACCAAAAACCTAGCAGGCAGAACTGAATTGTCGCTCTGAAGGATGGAAGCTGGGTGGGAAGGTGACATTGAGGAGAAATCTCAGATGTGTGATTTTCACCAGAACAGGACAAGATTACCTGGAACCTCCAATGCAGGTGGAGTCTGGAGAAATTCCTAAGGTGCTGACTTAAGGACGCTTTCAAGAGGGTGCCTGGGGTTGACCTCTTGTTGGGCAGCAAGATATTAAGGCTTTTCAGTCAATTCAGACAATGTTAGGTAGTACTGATGTTATAACTTTTATCTCTAACATATAAAATTATTTTTGTTTTTTTGTTATTAAAATGCCTTTTGCTTAAAATACAGTGTAAATATATGATTTTATTTTTTGTGGCATTGTTAAAAATATTTTGTTCATTTTATATCCTTTTAACTATAACATCCTTCTACTTTCATTAAAAATTAGTACTGTTTCTTTTAAGAAATAAATCCTGACTCAGTATGGATAGATTGATATACATCTGAAAAGCAATGCTAGTCTCATAGCATCTATTTAATATTTTGGATTAAGGAAACATAAAAGAAGTCATTTTGATATTTAGCTCAGTTGATCACAAATTCCCAGAGGAAGGCGGTCCTCTTTCATATTCGGGATGGCGCTTTGCGTCTATGAATATTCAGCCAACACTAAATCAATCTATAAAGGCTTGTTAGAGGGCAGTTTTGCAACTGAAATCTGGTTGCACTCTCAGGCAGACAGAATAACCACAGGCAACTCTATCATAATAAATGGTGAAGTTGATACCTTGTATTCTAGTTCAGTGAACCTAAGAAGAGTGTGTGTGTTCAAGTGTGGACGAGAAAAATGGTTTGTATTTATACAGAGACTTTTATGGGAATTTCCGTGAGCTTGATGATCAGTCTTGATAATTAATGCCCCAGGGTAGTAGAGAATTGCTCTTTATATTGTACCAGTTTTGCATTTGGGAAAACTGAAAACAAAAATAATAGGAGTGCTTGTCCTTGTTTTGTTTACTAGACCTTGTTGTTTGGCAGCACTGACAAGCAGGAAAACGTTAATCTTTTTACTTTGTCAGTAATAGCTGTTTAAAAAGAACAAGCAAATAAGGACAGCAAGAAATTAAAGATGGAAAGTGTGCTGGTCCTAATCGAGTTCTCCACATATAAATTTGGTGATAATGAGATAATTGCGTTTGGGAGTGATTACTTCTGCCCCGTGTAAATTTCGACTTCTCGTACACTTTACTCCCCGCGTAAAGTGTATGAGAAGGCCGCCTTTAAGGTTGCCATATCGTATGAACCATTTAGCAGGAGCAAATAAAATTAGGCACTGAATTAGTTTGATTAGTGTTTACAGTTCTGTTGTACCAGTGTCATGCTAGAGATGTTTATAAGCTGCAATTCAAATGCTTTAATATAGGCTCTGATAGTAATATTAGATGGAGGCGGTACTGCACAGGCATGAGATCCTACCTAGATAGAGTCACACTTGTGCCAATCCTAGAGGATCCTTCTGATGGCAGTAGTGACCTTGATGGCCCTGAGCAGGAGGAGGGGATGCTGTGGAATTTCAGGAGAATGTTGAACACTATGGGATTCTTGCAGATGAGTTGTAAGGCAGAAAGATGAAGATGTAATTTTGTAATGTAAATTAACCATCTAAGAAAATATAGTGAAAAGAAGAAATTCCTCTTCCTAATTTGAAATGCGATTAACCTGCCAAAAAGCTATTGCCTTAATCTCTATGTTTTGTTAAATGTGGTTTCAAAAAGCAGTGAGAAGTTGCCGTGGTAGAAGTAAAATACTGGAAAAATTTCGATTCCAAAGGTTCTGGGAAAAATCCAGTGGTAGAGTTCTGGTGGTCGTGTCCAGTACATTGTGTTGGTAAAACAAGTTAATGATTCTTCGTAGGAAAGTCTGAGCAGTGGAGACAACTGTGTACCACAGGAGGAAGAGACATTTGAGGTGTGAATTTCTGCTGTTTAGAAGCAGGTGGCTCATTTTATTACATATGAAGAGTGACTTATTATTATTATTTTTAACATCTTTATTGGAGTATAATTGCTTTACAATGGTGTGTTAGTTTCTGCTTTATAACAAAGTGAATCAGTTATACATATACATATGAGGAGTGACTTATTACATAGGGCATGTTCATCTTATAAATTACTGTTTTACCTTATGGACTAGTCTGATCCCTGTCTTATTTCCAGACATTTGTGTTTCATAGACCCCATTTCCTCATTTCTTCTTTTAATCCCATTGCTCTGTATGCATTCCTGCAGACCACCTTGAGATTTTTATGAAACAAGGTGGGGCATATATAAATAAAGTTGAAAGTACTTAGAGAATACATTATTCATCAAGCTATTAGGACTTTCCAAAGCATCTTCACAGTTGTTAAGTGAATATTTCTATTGTGAGATCTTTAAGTAGCTTGAAATAGCCAACTTATAAAAAGTGCTATTTGTCTTGATAATCATATTTTTCTTTCTAATAAATCTTTACTTTGCTGTTTTTCTGTTGGCCTCTGATATTACAATAAATTGGAATTATGAGAATAGTTCTTAAAATAGAACGCAATTATTTTTCTATAATAAGATCAGCTTTCATTTAGTTTCAGTGCAATGAAAATATAATGAACATTTCAACTTCAGAACATAGAATCTGGAGAATTTTGCTGTCAGTACCAAAAGCTATTCATAACCTTTTCAAGATATAACAAAATATTTCATTTCTCA
The DNA here is from genome assembly GCF_003031525.2 of Neophocaena asiaeorientalis asiaeorientalis. Classification (NCBI taxonomy): domain Eukaryota; kingdom Metazoa; phylum Chordata; class Mammalia; order Artiodactyla; family Phocoenidae; genus Neophocaena; species Neophocaena asiaeorientalis. The sequence goes on along the minus strand of NW_020174425.1, from coordinate 393,350 downwards.
CTGAAATTTGTGGGGATTTAAAAATATTCTTCTGATAATGAAAGATGTCACAAAGTTAAACTCAGTGAGATGATTTATTGCAATTCACAGTTATTAGAATAATTTAATTAGTTATTCAGGATGTGAGAAGGCATACAGCACAATATTTAATCCCTGAGTCCAGTAAAAATGTATTCCACACGTTTGAGGTACCTCTCATATTCACTGCGACAGAACAGAGAATGTACCTTAGCTGGGACTTCTGTCAACCTTGTATTCACTTACAACAAAAAATAAATATCAGATCACGTTGTTTAGTACACTGAGTCACTTAGGAGAATGACTTCTGTATAATGTCAACAGCGTCTTCCCAATCTCACCCTCATACTCATGCCTCAGTAGCACAAAGGGGAAAAAGGCTAAAGAATACAACTTAAGGAAGACGAAGGCTAATTCTGTGGACTGTCGCCTTGTAAATTGTTATAAAAGGCTATAGTAAACTTTCTTTCCTTTATTCTCTTCTATGTTAAATTGGAATCTTAAGGTAAATGCCTTATTGATCAGATTCTAAGATGCTGTATCAGTGCGAACCAGGTTATGCTGTGTTAAGAACCAACTCCAAACTCTCAGTGGCTCACAGTAACCATGTTTGGATCTTGCTCACTCAATATGTTCATTGCAAGTCGGCGCCATAGTTACTCAGAAACCCAGGTGCGGGAAGGTGCCATCTCCACCCATGATTTCACAAGTGCTGAGGCAGGGAGAAAAGAACATGGAGTCATGTGCTGGTTCTAAAATCATCATTTCTACTTATGGACACACCACTTTCCAGCAAGCAGAGGATTACAAAATTCTACCCCCGTACCAGAGCAAGAGACCTGGCATATGTGAACATCCCTAATGGTAATCAAAGGGGCCACTGATTGAAAGATGTTCTACCAGTCTAAAGATATCAAGTTTAGAGAGATGGGAGAAGAAAACATTGTAGTGGGTACCCGTAAGTCTTATAAACTATGCATTAGGGCTGCATATTAAAAACATTGTTTATATCCTCAAACACCTTACATTTTGAAAGGGGAGGTAAGGATATAATTATATGAGACTAGATAATGATATCTGGTTAGAGAGAAATATCTTAAATTATAAGGATAAAAGCCACATAACATAACAAACAAGGAAAAACCTGTACTTTAGACTTGAGCTCGCACATGTTCCCTCCTTCTTAGTAACTGTATGATTTAACCTCTCTGTTTCTGTAAACAGGGAATAATATCTGTACCACTGTGTTATTGTGAGGATTAATAAAATGGCAGATATAAAGTGCCTGCCACGTAGTAGGCACTTGATCAATGGTTATTATTAGAACACTTTAACATACAAAGTATTTTGCTTCAACACAGCATACATGTAGATAGGCTCTTAATAAATGAGTTTAATCAAATGTGATGTTTTCTATTCCTGGTGAATATAAATCCAAGTCTACATCTGATGTCATTATTTCCTTTTAAAAGATAAATGTATTTCAATGATAATGTATTTTTAAGTGATTTTTAAAATTGTCCTTCTACCACAACACAAAAGATACCCATATTCCTATTGTGCTGGTTATTTTGCAATGGCTAGTGTTATTTATCATCTAGATTTACCCTAAAACGTTTAGAAACCTCAAGCATTTGGCCCACTTGATAAGATTTTGTCACTTTCATAAGCAAAAGAGGCCTAAATCAGACAATATGAAACAGATGAATGAACGAATGAATGAATCACAAAAACTAAATTTTTGTGAAATAGGACATAATTCTGTTTAATTTTGCCAGCTTGAATTGAGGATTTTTATTAAAACAGAGAAAACAGCTAACATGCATTAACTCGTTTAATCCCCACAACAAGAAGACGTGTGCTACTCTCTTCCACATTTTACAGATATGGACACTAAATTAAGTAGCTTGTCCATGGTTGAACAGAGAATAAGAGGTTGAGCCAGGGTTGAAATCATGCAGTGTGGTCCTCAAGCCAAAGCTCAGGCACCATAGTTCTGCCACTCATTCATTCATTCATTTTTCTTCTCTCTCTCTCTCTAGTAAAATCATTTGCATTTCACAGTTCCAAATGTACTGCAAATCCTCTTGATAAACTTATTGACAAGTTCAGGCCAAGTGAGGGTCGCAGAATGGACAGGCATTAGGAAGCTCAACTGCCTTCCCATGCTAAGAAGAACATTAAAAGGAGCAGAATAGACTATCTACTCCCCAGAGAGGCTGGAGGCCACCATCATAGAGCCCTTGAACTCTTAAGGAATATCTTTTTAATTTTCTAATAGGAAAATCAGAAAGATTTTTGAAAATGAAAAATAAATAGTCTAAAAATATATGTATATATTTTAAACATGAAAATATCTGATTTTTTAAACAAAACACCGTAGTTCTAAATGAAAATATGACACTAAAAGAAAAACCTCATTTCATAAAAAAGATCACATAAAAGATGTGATTTTAATTAATGGAGAGGTTGATTGCTCGTGGTGTCAAATAATTAACAAGTGAAAAAGAAAAACCACCAACTCCTGAAGTTTCACTACATCAATATTATTTGATACTTTCATTAATTTAAAAAAATTAGAGCAAGATGTAATTATTTTTAGGGGATGTAAGGTATTTTATTAAAGACATTTATCTCCTGATGCATGGACTTTGGGGGTATGATATGTCATATAATTCTTCTGTTTCTCATGCTTATACTATAGAAAAAAGCAGCTAACTTTTAATGTCATGTTGTTGTGAAGTCACCAAAGGATTGGAGAGATACAGTCTATAATCAGGAGAGGAGGAAACAGAATCTACTTTGGGTGAAACTTTCCATAAGTTTCCTTATTTATCTTACACTTCCCCATACATTTTCATATTTAATTTGTCATCGGATGTGCACAGAAATATTCTAAATTTTTTCCACTATAAGTTTTCAATGGAGTAAGGTTTATTACTCCATTATAGAAAAATTTGAAAACAGAGGAGAGAACATTTTAATTAGCAAAAAACTTCATCTCTTTCCTTTCTCTGTATGCTACTGTCCTCAGCCCGGTTCGCTGCCTCTCAAGGCTCCTCTCTGGGGCTGCTCTAAAGTTAAGGACCCAGAGCCAGACAAATAGGCAGAATGTCCCGAAAGGAGACTGTGTAATATGTATGCATTTTCTCTATATTTTTATTGACATACTTTTCAGTTATTCACTGTATAAAAGACTGATTGTTCCAAAATTCCTTCACCACACCCACGCCCACCCCTACCTCCCATATCCAAGCTTTGTAGACTGCTGGCTGCAGCATTCTCACTCGGCAAAGTTACTCTTCCTTCTCAAAATAATTGCCGAGAATTGACTATTGTAAGGAACTGCTGCGCATGACATTCATCTTTTAATATTTCTTCCAGGAGAGGGAACGGTGGTCTGGTGCTTCCAGGATTTTTGATAACACTCTGAAATCAGATGATGTTTTTAACAAAGACCTGAAGAGAAACTTGGGATGATTTTGGAATAATTTTCTTGGAAACTTAGTATCAACTTCTTTTTCTAAAAATTGAACTGAAGGTGTAATAACACACAGGAGTGACATGATTAAATCATGTAAAGAAAATGTCTGGCAAGACTGGAGAAAGCAAACTCATTAGCTCCTTGACAGCTTTCGATCATTTTAATTTAATGGCTTTTGCAGAATTGGGGATTAGTTTTGCATCATAGCCTGACATAGATAGTAGCTGATAAGTTCAAAGCCACAGTACACCTACCATGGCCGTCGCACCTCGAAGTACTCCTTAGAGTTGTCCAGGGCCCCCGTATATTTGGCAGCTGGCTGTCGAACAGCACTAGTCTATTGTTCAGGTGACAGGAGGACAAGTGAGAGGCAAATGTGAGTGACCCAAGCTGGGCTTCGGTTGTCCCAGTGAGTGCATAGTGGATGCTTCTGTTAGCAGGTCTCAGGTCTCGGTGGATTCTGTCAGACACCTAGGGTACTAGAAATTTCAGATCTAGGCACCCTAGGTCTGAATAATAAATAATGAAGCCAAATTCTGAACTTGTATTCTGAACTTTGTAACAGCTCTGAGGAATTTACCACTTTTTACATTATACCACGTGCATATTGGTTATCTGTTGTCATGCCTTTTCTCTCTTCCTGGCTACTAAGGGCTGCTGTCTTGTATATATTTTCATCCCCCTCAGTGTCTAGTACTTATTGGCTACTTGATCTAGATGTGCTGAATTGAATTACCCAAAGCACAGGAAACCAAATGAAAGGTTCCACCACAGATTGGTGTATTAGGGAACAGTCACACAGCTAATTTAGATAATTTGGGATGCATGTGGTGAGGAAAGTTACCATATTGCCTGAATTAGTTGGATTTACTGTGGGGAAGAATCCTAAATTATTGCATGATCCTTCACTAGAGACTGATAATGGAATACAAAGAGATGATAGAAGCTGTGCCTCCAGCTTGTAGGTTAGTGCTGTATTCACTAAATGTATCACATAGAAATTCCCAGGTAGGCAGAGCAGAAAAAAAACCCTGCTTTTGGATATTTTAGTGCAGGATAGTAAACTAAACATGAATTTATTTTCCAATAATCTGTAATCTGTCTTCTACAAAAACTAAGAGATATTCAAAGACAAAAAGGGCTGGATTAATTTAAAACATGATTTTATAGGCTTTTCTTCCCTCTGACGTTTGGTGATTGATAGATTTATACTGCATTGTGTTGCCTCAGTAAGGCCCTGCTCACAACAAAAAGGTGTTCTGAATAATAAATAGAAAGCTGTAGAAATAAAAGTATTGTTATTGAGCAAAGAAAAGATTGAACTGATTACTTATTCGAAGATTTACATAAAACTGGTTGAAATTTTTTCAGCTAATTAAATTTAGTGGAATTTTATTGTTACAATTCAGATTAATTTAATAAATATTAGGTAGTGATTTATCATCATAGAATATCTTAGATTTGTTAAATTATGTTGTTGATTTGAGCTATTCATTTTTGCATAATTTTGGAAGTAGATAAATCATCACTAGTGTAACTGAAGGATTTTTTTTCTCCTGCATGTAATTTTATAACTCTGTTAGAAGATTTTGTTTGTAATCAAAAATAAGACATGGGGCTTCCCTGGTGGCGCAGTGGTTGAGAGTCCGCCTGCCGATGCAGGGGACACGGGTTCGTGCCCCGGTCTGGGAAGATCCCACGTGCCGCGGAGCGGCTGGGTCCGGGAGCCATGGCCGCTGAGCCTGCGCGTCCGGAGCCTGTGCTCCGCAGTGGGAGAGGCCACAACAGTGAGAGGCCCGCGAACCGCAAAAAATCCCCCCAAAAACAAAAGACATCTAAACCTACATGTGTTTTTTTTCATTATATTTTATAGAGTAGTAGTTACCAAAGCATGATCCTTAGATCATCTGAATTGGATTCAGATAGTGTGCTTGTTAAAAATGACTTACTGAATAAGAAATCTAGGGGGGTGGAGTGGAGTGGAGTTCCAGAAAGTGCACTTTTAACAAACACCCCTGGAGAGTCTTATACAGTGTTACAGACTTTGAAAGTAATTTTTTTTTTTTTTTTTTTTTTTTTTGCGGTTTGCGGGCCTCTTAAAATTTGGTAGCATAAAAAGCAATTTGGTTATTAAAATGCAGATTTCCAGGCCCACGGCCCCCTGAAGGTCTGATTCAGGTGAGTCTAGGTTGGATTCTGGGAATTTTCTTTTTCTTTTCTTTTTTTGGTACCCTGGCCTCTCACTGTTGTGGCCTCTCCCGTTGTGGAGCACAGGCTCCGGACGCACAGGCTCAGTGGCCATGGCTCACGGGCCCAGCCGCTCCGCGGCATGTGGGATCTTCCTGGACCGGGGCACGCCCGTGTCCCCTGCATCTGCAGGCGGACTCTCAACCACTGCCCCACCAGGGAAGCCCTGGATTCTAGGAATTTTGACAAGTCCCGTATGTGATTCTGGTGCACCGCTTGAAATTGCTCTCTGAGAAACACTGGAGTAGGGCTGTTGCCCAGTGACACAGAGGAGAAGGGATAAGGTTCAAAGATATTTTAAAAAATAGAATTGAAATGATTTTTGAACAATTGTTGTGAAAGGTAAGGGTAAAAGAGAGTCATGGATGATCGGACAATGGGATGGCTGATATCGGCATAATACGAGAGGTGCAAGAGAAGGAGCAGGTTTGTGGGAGTAAAGTTGGGTGGGGAAGGAGGATATATTGAATTTGAAGCCCCTACAGGCATACAGGTAGAGATGTAGAAGGCAATTTGAAATTCAGGATTGGAGCACGGGAGAGACTGGTGCTGGAGATGGGGACTGGAGTCATTAGGGCTTGGTTGAAGGATCCCCTGAGAGTGGCTGAGATTACCCAGGGAGAGGGAACCAGAGGGAAAAGAGGAGAGGATGCAGATACAGTGCAAGCAAAGCCCATACACAAGGGGTGGGTAAAGGAAGAGCCATCGAAAAGAAGTGAAGGTGAAGAAGTGACATGCAATAAAAGGAGACATGTAGGAGTGATGTCTTAGAAGCCGGGAGACAGTGAATTCAGAAAGGGGATGGCAAATAGTCTCAATGACGATTAAAACTCAGATGAAACAAAGACTAAAGACAAATGATTCCTATAGGCAACTAGGTGATTCAAGACCAGGTACAGTGGGTGGGGGTTAAATCAGATTTCAGTGGGATGACAGATGGGAGGTGAGGAAGTGGAGGCAGGAAGGTGCTGTCCAAGCTTCATGATCATCTGGAGGCCTTGTTAAGGCACAGATTGCTGGACCCCCTCCTAGAGTTTCTGATTCAGTACGTCTAGGGTAGGGCCCAAGAATTTTCATTTCTAACAAGTTTCCAGGTATATGTGCTTTCTATTGATGGTGCAACAAATGCTTACAAACTTAGTGTTTTCGAACAACACGAAGTTAGTACCTAACAGTTCTGGAGACCTTGTGGGTGAATCTATTTCCTTGTCTTTTCCAGCTCCTAGGGGCCTTTCACATTCCTTGCCACATGGCCCTCCTTCCTCCATCTCTAAAGCCAGCATTGTTGAGTTTCTTTGATCATTCTTTCATTGTCACATCTCCCCTCTTCCCACTCTGGGAAAGGTCCTCTGATTTTAAGGATTCGTATGATTAGTGTGTGCCCACCTGGATAATCCAGATAATCTCCCCAATCTCAAGGTCCTTAACCTTAATTATGTTTGCAAAGACCCTTTTGCTATGTAATGTAACATAGTCACAGAGTCCCGGAATTAGGACGTGGACATCTTTGAAGGTTGTTATTCTGTCTGCCAAACCAGTTGATGCTGCTGCTGCTGGTGTGGGCCCATGCTTTGCCCACCACCGAGATAAATATTTCTTTCCAATTTAGCAGTGAGGGGGTACTGAGAGTATAGTAACTAGAGAGAGAACTCGGCAAGGGAACATTTAAGCGGGATGGGAAGACTTGCATGTTCGTGGGAGGGAGGGGGAGATGCTGGTAAAAAGGAGAAAAGGCTAGGAGCAGAAGAAAGCCAGACAAAAATATGTGCACAGGTGGAGAGCTGGGCATCTTCAAGCAAGGATGCTTGTTCTTGTGAGATATGGGAAAGATACTTAAAGAAGGGCCGATTTCTTCCACCTGCCTAGACGGTCTTACAATTTCTCAGGGAGAATTTGCAGAAGCAAAACAAAGAGACAGAAAACAAAACAAAACAGCAAGGGAAATACCAACTTTACTTGAACAGCATGTACCCTACTTGCAGCTGAATGTTACTTCAGCTGCTACTTCAAAGCTACAGTTGGTAGCTTTGGGTTTGAGCAACCACATTTCACGGGGTGTGTTTACATTTCAAAAAATCAATCATTAAAGTGTAATGACACAAAATGGCAAAATAGGTGCCCCAAGTCCTGTAAGTAGGCTTTGCATGAGATTCAAGACCTGAAGAGCACAGTAACTGATTTTTCATTTTCTAAGATTATTTTATACTTACTCTTTAAAAAAAGTTACTGAAATGTGACTATTAGAATGTTTTTCAATGCAAAGGGAAGCTTCATTTCCAATGTGTTCTTTTTAAAACTCTTGCATTTTGGAATCCTGGGAATATTGCTGATCACCTTTTTATTCATCTGAAACACAAAATTAAACACAATGCATTATTAGGTCCAGATCAGTTAGTGTACCTGTCAGGATGCTTTTATCTACAGATATGCCCAGCTAAAATGGTGTAAGCTATAAGAACAATTTACGTCACAAAAGAAAGGTTGAGGGAATCAGTTTCAGGGTTGGATTCAGTAGGTCATGACAGAAGGGCCCTGGTTGTCACTTTCCCCTGAGCTGCAAGCATTAGCCAAGAACAGAAGGAGGAATTCACTATCTTAAGATCCTTTTCCAGATGAAGGAATTTTTTTCAGCAGAATCCCTCTGGAACCTCCTACATCCCCCTGCCCTGCCACATCTCCTTATATCTTGGCCAGGGTTACATCCCAAGTCCATGCTGAAACCCTTCCCTAGCAAGGATAGAATCAGCATGGGTTGGGTTAGACCAGTGATTCTCACCCTTGGCTTTGCTTTTTTAAAAAAATCAGTGCCTAGGCACCATCCCAGAACAATTAAATCAGAATTTGGGGGAGGGGTCCTTAAACATTGGCATTTTTTTGTTTTGTTTTGTTTTTTTTGCGGTACGTGGGCCTCTCACTGTTGTGGCCCCTCCCGTTGTGGAGCACAGGCTCCGGACAGCCGCTCTGCGCGGCATGTGGGATCTTCCCAGACCGGGGCACGAACCCGTGTCCCCTGCATCGGCAGGCGGACTCTCAACCACTGCGCCACCAGGGAAGCCCCAGCATTGGCATTTTTTAAAGCTCTTCAGGTGATTCTAATGTACAGCCAGGATTGAGAATTATTGGATTAGTAGGGTTCTCAAGCCATGTTAAAGCACAGATTTCTGAAGCCTACCCTCAGAGTTTCTGATTCACTAGGTGGGAGGGGGGCAATGATTTGCATTTCTCACAAGTTCCCTGGTGCTGCTGTTGAGGAGACCACATTTTGAGACCATTGGGGTTGGAGAGGGACCAGAAGCACATGGCTGCCCAGTGTTTGAAGAAAAACAGGTTTCTCTTAGCGAGAAGGGTCAGTGGGAGGCTGGAAGGGCAGCTAGCAGCATCTGTCTCAGTTCACTTACTTTTTCTAATGTGGTACCAGTGAGGACAAGGTTTCAGTTTTATACCCTTAAAGGAAGTTAGAGTTTCCCTGAAGGAAAATCTAGTCCATTGTCATAGACTCCAACTTTGATCCAAATACTTAGGTCCCAGAATATATCACAGGAGAGACCAAGAAAGGGATGAACTGACCAGTGCCAAGCATCACTGCTGGCATAATCAACAAGTGGATGCTAGACCGTGGAAGAATTAGAAGCAGCCCATCTTTGTTATAAAAGACCACACATCCATACACATATAAGTATACTTTAGAATGGTAGAACCCAATGTGGAACTCAAGGATTGGATGCTCCAAAGTTCAGAAGTGGAAGATGGCTTTGGGTGACACTGTGAGCTTTAGAGTACATCAGCTTGAGACAGAGGGAGAGAGGGGAGAACATGAAAACGAGGATTGAAGAATTAAACTGGGAAGGAGATGGTTATTGTGATTTTCTCTTTTAAAAATAATTTTAGATTTGGGGGTTCTGGCTTTTTAATTTTTATTTAGGGAAATAGAAATAGGGCAGCACCACAGGCCAGTGTCTATTAAGGTTATACAAGTTTAAAAGGAATCCAATTCCTCCTTCTCCTTCTCAGGGAAAGTGGAAGAGAAATTAAGAGGAATAAGAGGAAGAGGCTAAGAGGCATGTGGGTGGGGATGGGGGTCTGAATCAGTCCTGCTTGCCCTACCCACCCCAGCTGGAGGAAGGCACATGCCTCTTCATTTTAATCCTTTTCCAGCTTGGCAAAAAGAGTCTGATCTTTGCCTCTGGAAAAGCTGCTGCTGGCAGTGCACTTGTCACTTCTCAGAAAAAGGAAAGGGGAGGGAGATGGGATTTATTCAGGGAAACTTTTCTTTTTGTTATCTCCTTCAGATGATTGGCAAAAGCCATCTCCAAAGGGAAAGTACACCATTGAAAATGGTCTTTAGTTACTAAACACCTGTCATATCTTAGGTGTTCTCCATATATCAATATTATCTTATTCAGACCTTGTAACCATGTTGGGAGGAAAACATCTCTATTCTTTTTGTACATGTCATGAAACTGAGGCTCAGAGAGATTAACTTGAGTTATATTACCTTGTTGGTAAGTTTCAGGTCTGGAGTTTAAACTCAGGTTGGTTTGGCCTTAATTGGGAAGGTTATTCTTTCTCATTACTGTACCTTTTACAAAGGAATGATACAAATATACTAAATAGAAAACCAATTCCATTATTTTGCTCTTGGAACAAAGCCTCAAGTTTAAAAGTAAATCAATTAAAAGAAAAATATTCAGTTAACAATAGACCTATATTATATGGCAAAAGTCAGAAATTACTGGAATGACTAAAGTTTGATAAGTATTCAAGAAACAATTTTGACTCCCTGTGTCAAACTGAGATGGTTAAGAGGGTAAAAGATGATATAAAAAGGTTTCCCTTTAACAAGGTTGTTAGTCAAGATTTCAAGTACATGAACGTAAAGCACTTATATTTACTTTTTGTCATTTATCTTATATACTTGAGGCCATTTAATACTTGTGGATATTAATTAGCCATCTCACTTGCATCATATACAACTCTTCCTTTGATCACACTCATTTTGTTTTTGATAATTTCCCCATTATGTCAAGGTGACATTAAAATCGCATTGTAGGACAGATCAAACACAGTCTTCACATCATCCTCAGAGTCTGTCTTGAGGATGACCAAGGACATCAGAGAAGTTTTTATATTTCTTCATCTGAAGACCAGTATTTCCTTGGAGAAGGTGAGAGAGAGAGAGAGAAAAAGGGAGAGAGAGAGAGAGATGAGTGGGGATCAAATGTCTTATGTACTATCTTTTACCAGTCTCCTTCCCCTTGGAATGTATCTAGTATCAGGTCCAAAGAGATAAGATGTTTTCTATTAACACTCCCTTTCTACTAAAATCTCCTGGGCTAGTAAAAGTTATTTTCTCAAAGCTCCAGCTTGTCACTCAACTTTGACAGTTTTATAAGACACATAAAAATAAAGCAGAAGATTGTCATAGCAATGATTAGCCAGTCTCACTGTAGGCTTCTCTAGCTCATATCTAGCTATTAAACTGTTCTTTGCATCAGGAATAATTATACTTATTTACCAGTTCTGAACTATTGAGAAAGTACAGTTTACTCAATGTAAAGCACTTAAAAATGAACCCTGTCCCTTCTGTGCCTGAAAGAACAGAGATTCCCCAGATTCAGCTGCTTACTCAAAATGAGATCATTTGTGCAAGAACGTTCATTTAATTTAGGATAACTTAATTGATGCATTATAAATTATGCAGTGAAAGCTAAGGAAATCTAAGCAAACTACTTCTGTCTTCTCTCTTCAGAGGGAGGTAAGGACTTGTATTTCAGAGAAACAGCGACCTGCACTAAATCTTGTCAAGAGAGTTTTATTTCTAGCTTGCACTTAGTTTCTTCCGTGGCACAATAGGTATGAGAACATAAATCTTGCATCAAGAAGCTGGAGTCTACTTTAAACAATGACAGTCAGTTCTACACTCTTGCACAGGAGTTAAACACAGCAACTATCCAAGTTCCATGAGAAGAAGGAGGCACATGCACTTACCTATCTACACACACGCATGTACATATTTTAAAAACTGGCTAGTATCAAATTTTAATAGTTCTGTCCTATTGCACCATATTCCACTCCACCACCATCTGTCCTTCTTCCCAAGTAATTTCTTTTAAACTGTTATACCTACTTCAATTTCTCTAAATAATATGGCTTTCTTGTTTTCTATTTCCTTTTAAGAAGATTTGAAACATCATCTACTAACTTCTTGTTATGGTAGATGAAGACTAGATTTTTTTGTGTGTGTGTGGTACGCGGGCCTCTCACTGTTGTGGCTTCTCCCGTTGCGGAGCACAGGCTCCAAACGCGCAGGCTCAGCGGCCATGGTTCACGGGCCCAGCCGCTCCGCGGCATGTGGGATCTTCCCGGACCGGGGCATGATCCCGTGTCCCCTGCATCGGCAGGCGGACTCTCAACCACTGAGCCACCAGGGAAGCCCTAGATTTTTTTATGCTAACCCATCTTTCATCTCCCAACCTCCTGCTATAGTGATGTTACTCTCTTTAAAAAATTGATTATTACTGCTTACACTATGGCTATTGGTCACAATAGCAGTATTTGTAAATATTGCCCACACAGTAGTATACTATGATAACATTTCCTTCCTGTATAGCCTTTTGCTTTCCTGGAGTTTCTAATTACTCTTTATTTCTTGCCCTGTTTTCCCATTATGGCATCTTTATTTTTTTCACAAAGACTTCATCATATTAGACATTCTATAAGGAGTCCTTTTTCCTTTTCTGGATCCCACCATCTTTCAGCCCCAATCAGGGTTGCTTCTCTCTGGTCTCTGCTGCACTTGGTCAAGCCTTCATATTGAACACCAAGTCTTGGGCTCTGATTTTAATAAGGTTCTCGGGAGGATTTTTGCACGCTAACATCTGTGAACCATTGACCTAAGGTGAGGAGAGCACATTGACAGACACTGGCTCAGAGAAGAGGGAGACACAAAATAGAAGCACTTCATTGCACCTTGAGTTTTTATTCTCTATGGAAAAGACTAAAATGTACCCTAGAGTTTAAGAATTCTGGCTTTGGAGTCAGACAGCTTAGATTTGAGTTCTGGTTCTGATATTACTGACTGAATGACCCTCAGAAGTTGTTGAAACTCACCAAAGTTCAGTTGCTCATCTTTAAACTGGGTGTACTTAAAACAACCACCTCATAGGATGGTAATCATGATTAAATAAGATAATGCTTGCAAAGAACTGAGTGTTATGCTTGGCACATAGTAAGCACTTAATAATTATTCACTGTTATTAGTTATTATTAAAGTAGCTATTCCCCTTACCATGGAATTGGAAGGAACAAAGAATAAATAAATGCTATCCATAAGTTTTAGATATAACATGAGTAAATCAGTTATAAAATCCAATATATTTAGTTATATAACCTAAAATCAAAATGAGGTTTATGCATGAAACTAAATTTATGTCACATAATTGAACAGACATGTGTTAGTATTACTTTCAATGTCAGTATTAGAAAAGAATTCTCTGCCATTATTATTTAAATAATGAGCAAGGTATATTTTTACTTGCAGCCTTATGTTGTATTTTAAGAACACCATTTACAGCCTAAAGATTTATCTAACAAAAGACAGATTAGTCTTTTGTTGTTAAATTGGCCCACACATTTTAAATTGATTTACAGTATAAATGACACAAAAATCATTTATCATATTAAAATTTAAGGAAAGAAATATGGCCCATTATTTTATTGTTCTGATGTCAGCAAATCCAGGAAAGAGCTGCTTGTCAAAACTGAAAAATGTTTCCTGCTGATCATATAAATCCATTTACTTTAGCTTTTCCCCATAGACTATGGGTTTTTTTTCCATTTATTGTGGCATGTTTCTATAATTATGCCCTGCTGTAAGAAGGAGCATTGTACCATAAACTGGGAAACTTGGGTCTAGTCCTACTTCTACTGCGGACTATAAGTATATCCTTTCTGTTCCCTGAAATGTGTACAGCCTTAATGTAAATGCAAGACAGTCATGCTTCTTTCAAATTCACTACAACTGTCTTAAGCTTGCGCAGATACCATTCCTACCTGTAGGAAAGAATTGGGGTAATTTGGGTTGTGTAATTCAATATGGCCATGTTCCCAGCATGGAGAGTTGACTGAATTTCTCTTGTTCAGCCTGACTGTCGTATCTGCTGTGTAAAAGCCTCTGTGCCTGTGCATGACCTCCTCAAAAGTGCATCATCAGCTTGACTTACCTGATACCATTTGTTGTCCAGCATTCTGTTTTTCTCAGTTCAGATCTTCTTCAGGATTGAAACCAAGTTTGAGGTTCTGGTGGTTCAACAGTACAGAGGAGTGACTTGTTAATTATCCAGTTACTTTGAGACTTAAGAAGTAGATATCTAGGGGCGGGGGGAGGGGGCTGGGCTTCAACCTTGCTACCTAAGTGCCAAAGCTTTACTTTCCACTGCAGAGTTCATGCAGCCCTTTCTCTCTGTGTGCCTTCTGAATGAATGATGATGAAGCATGTTCTGTTTCACAACATGGTACTTGTTTAGTGAGAATGTTGGGTCTTCAGAAGAGTTTGGTTAAATGAGTCAATTGAATTCTTGAACCTACAGTCAGGATCTTATTTATGTTGGTCAGAATATAAATGGTCAGAAAATAAAACCCTGGGACTCGGAACATTTCTCACTTGTAATTATACTTCAGTCGATTTTTAGTTTCTTCAGTGGTTTTGCATTAATTGTCACAGTATATTAATAGCAATCCAGTAACAGCTTAAATCTACATGATAAATGGAAACGAGTGTTATTTCCAAAAGAAAACCTGTAATTAATTTTATATTGGCATCTTTTTAGCATTACAAAATAGTACATCAGATTTTGTGGTCACACGTACACTTTTTATCTAGAAACATTTCAAAACTGCAAACCAAGATGCACTGGGAGCCTAATGCAAAGATTAAAATGACAAATATTATAATTAGATGCACAAACATCTAAAGCCCTGACTAATATAATATTTAAAACTGCATTTGTATTTTTGTTTGCACATTAGTCTTTCAGTTATACAAATGCAATATTTTTGCTCTATTATCACTTTACTTTTGGAAACAACCTGGTTGCTATTTGGAGTTGATTGTGGTTCTTAAATGTATATAGACTTAAAAATATATATTTATACATGTGTGCTTATGACCTATGTGCAAGAGAATATAAATTTAAAAAAAACAGAATTATTTTATCTAGTCTGATAATTGCCCATTTATGTTATCTGTTTGGCTCCTATACTTATTTGAGTCTATGATTTCTGCTTTATAGATTTGGCTTTTTGTGTTATGCTTAGAAAACTTTTCCCACCCCCAAATTATATAAGTAGTTTTCTGTATTTCCTTATGGTATTGTTACGCTTTGCTTTTACATTGAAATATTTAATACATTAAGAACTTACCTTTAATCTAAGGTGTGAGGTGAGAACTTCATTTATCCAACTGTTTCCAACATTGTTTGCTAAATAATTCATGTTCTCACCATGAATTTAAAATAATATATTATTATGTAGTTATTATGTACAATTATATATACATAATATACAATGGATTCTATATATTGATTGATTATATAGAATTGATTAATTCTTTCACCCCCATTAAACTGTTTTAGTTATTATAGGTTTACAAGCTTTACCATATTTATTATATATAGGACCAGCTTTTCTTTTCTCTTTCTTGAAATCTTCTTGCCTATTTTCGTGCAATTATTTTCTGTTTACTTTAGAATGATTTTTCAAGCCCTCTTTCCCGCCTCCACCTACATTACGGTTTCCAAATTCTATATGTTTTTTAATTAAAATTGAAATTTTATTGAGCTAATTGATTAATCTTTGGAGAACTGACATCTTACAGTTTGGAATATTTGTAAATAAAGCATTAACATGTTCCTCATTGCAAGCAGACAACGGAACCAACAAGGTAAACACTCAAAAGCATTCAGTGCAATGTGTACAGGGCCAGGAGAGCCCAGTCAGGGATGCCCCGGGAAGGCTCTACAGGGAGACTATGTGTGGGTCAAGGTTTACGGGTGGATGGGAACACACATGAGCAGTAGAGGATCTGTGTGGACCTCTTTTTTTTTTTTTAAGATGTTGTAGGTAGGAGTTTATTAATTAATTAATTTTTTTTTGGTGTGTTGGGTCTTCGTTTCTGTGCGAGGGCTTTCTCTAGTTGTGGCAAGCGGGGGCCACTCTTCATCACGGTGCGTGGGCCTCTCACTATCACGGCCTCTCTTGTTGCGGAGCACAGGCTCCAGACACACAGGCTCAGTAGTTGTGACTCACGGGCCTAGTTGCTCCGCGGCATGTGGGATCCTCCCAGACCAGGGCTCGAACCCATGTCCCCTGCATTAGCAGGCAGATTCTCAACCACTGCGCCACCAGGGAAGCCCTGTGTGGAACTCTTGAACTCTGTTTTCATGTCACAGTTCTCCAATATGTCACTTTGCCAAGTACAAAAATAGACATAACTGTTTGACTAGTCTATAAGAGAGACTGGGAAACGCCCTTTGAGAATTTAAGTCAGTAGTTTATAGAGTCACTGCTGGAAATGGAATGGGTAGAACTCTATCAAGTGGTTTTTTTTTTAAGATACATTTTTGTCTAATTGATAAGACTTTTGGGAATTTTAGTTCACTCATAATAAATGTGGAACGTGGTAACAAGCGTTCAACTTCAACAAAGCAATGTATAATCTAAATGCTGGACAACAGATTGAGGATTTAAGATAGTTTTATTTTGAACCTTTGTCAGCATATCGAAGGCAATGTAGAGCGTACAGCTGCCCCTGGAGATTCCTGTGACAGGCAGAATCAGCAGACTGGGAAATGCATTAACTACATTCAGTAGTAGAGGGAGAGAATTCCCAGAAAACTCTGAAACAGCGAGAAATTACAGTCTAAAGATCTTCACATTCAACCGTAAATGTATAACTTACACCATTTTTCACCTAGTCTGGCTGTGTTTTAATTTTCTAGCTCACTAACATTTTCTCAGTAGAGGGTTAAGCTTGCCAATGGTAGTCAATTTAAGTTCTGCGTCTTGGGATTAAAAAAAAAAAAGTCAGAAGGCAAGTGTCTCTCTTTAATTGATGTCCCGCAAAGACTAAAGCAATGGAACCTGTTTTTCTTCTTCTTCTTCTTTTTTAAATGGCTTCTCATTTCAGTGATGTCACCTCAAAGGCCTGGAGTATTTGGTGGAGTATTTTAAAACTTATTTTTAAAATTCATGAATGAGAGAAATACCCAATGCTTATTCTTTCTGTATTTCTATCCAAAGTTAATAGAAAGAGTGTAAGGCAAAAAGTGACAATTCAAGTTAAACACTGTGAAAGAACAAAGAGGTGGAACACCTTGGAGGCCACTAATAAAAAGAGGAATGGGGAGAATTTGGGGACAGCAATTCATGAAACAGGAGCAAATTCACAAATTTTGTTTTTGTTGTTTAATATTGTGAAAAATCTTTAAAAGAATGCATTGGAAAAAAAAAAGAATGCATTGGAAACTATGAGGAAAAGAATAGCAATATATACTCTATTGATACGTCAGGCTGAGGACCAAAAGCCTCATGCACCAGGTTCTGTAGGAGACTGGAGCTCACATAGATAGATAGATAGATAGATAGATAGATAGATAGATAGATAGATAGATAGATAAATTTATACAACTGATCTTATCCTGCCCCTTGAAGCTTTATTCCTATGGTGATGAATTATACTTTGATTTTTGCAGTGAATACAGTCTCAGTTAAAACTTTGTCACTTGGTGATAATTAATCAATTCAGAGTTTAGTATCGCTGTCAAGACTCTTTTTTCCCTTTTCTCTATCACTTTTTTCTTTCCTCTAACCACTACTCCAACCCAAGCTGGCATAAAGATGTAAGAGGAAGCCTGTGTATCCTTTCAGTGTTGGTGCAGCTTGATGGGGAGACATCTGATGGCCCTTTGACCCTGGTGCTGTCTTTTGAGTCTTCACTGCCCTCTGTGGAAATGCCTCTCAGCCAGCCTGAGCACTGAGCAACCCGAGCCACAGTTTGGGGCTGGTTTTTTGGCGTGGCTTATGGGCATTCACCGCTGAAGTCCATTGTCCCTGCCATGGACATGAACACTATGTAGCCTCCTAGTCTTTTGGCCAAGCCACTAAGGGTCCACTTAAAAATATTTTTTATTGTGGTGAAATATACGTAATGTAAAATTTACCATTTTAACCATTTTTAAGTATACAATTCAGTGGCATTAAGTACACTTGCAGTGTTGTGTAACCATCACCACTATTCATTTCCAGAATTTTTTCATCATCCCAAACATAAATTCTGTACCTATTAAACAATTAATCCCCATTTTCTCCTCCCCACCAGATCCTAGTAACTTCTATTCTACTTTCTGTCTCTATGCGTTTGCTTATTCCAGGTACCTCATATAAGTGAGATCATATAACATTTGTCCTTCTGTGTCTGGTTTATTTCACTTAGCATGATGTCTCCAAGGTTCATCCAAGTTGTAGCACGTGTCAGAATTTCATCCCTTTTTATGACTAAATATTATTCCATTGCTTATATATAACACATTTCTTTATTCATACATCTCTTGATAGACATTTGGATTGTTTCTGCCTTTTAGCTATTGTGAATAATGCTGCTATGAACAGGGGTGTAGAAGTATCTGTTTAAGTCCCTGCTTTCAATTATTTTAGATATACCTAGGAGTGGAACTGCTGGAGGGGGTCCACTTTTCATGTTAGCAATTTTTTGGTACCCCCAAGTTTTGGAGATCTGAGAACTTTTGGCTGCTTCCTCTGTACTTCACTGAGGTAGGCAGGACATTGTGAGGCTGTCCTCAAGTCTGCTGGCCTGGCTGTTTTCCTCTGGTGCTGCCCTGGTGCTGGCTGAATTTGGGACTTAAATGTTGCTGAGCTATTCCCTGGACAAAGGAACAGCTTGCATGTTCTGTGATTCCTTCCAACCTCTCTCATTTGAGGTTTTGACCCTGAGAAAGGGTGAGCCTGGGCACTCACACTCATCGCTTGATCTTCACCATCTCTCTTTTTTGTCTTGTGCCTAAGTGCCAGAGGACTTTCTATTTCCCCTTCTTGTTGTCAAGAATTTTCCCTGCACCACATCCTCTGGCCTTCTTTGTTAAGACATAGTAAAGCAAGTGCATCTCCAAACTTTGCTTTTACTATGTAAAGCAACTCCTTTGGAATTTAGAAAGGCTCTTATTTTCAACAAAGCCAGGCTTTCAAATCTGCTTTGTCACTCTGAACATTTAAAACATTTAGCTTGAAACTTAAAGCTGAGCTCTAACATCTTTCCTCCTAGATGGTATCCACCAAATTCTGAAGTAGTAAGTGCCGTCAATTCAATAAATGGGGGGAATGGCAGGGTAGGAAAAAAAAAAAAATCAGTGAAATCTATCAAACCTACTATCACCATTACATTAGCAACACCATTTATTTGGCCAATTTCTGGTCAGCTTCTCTTCTTTGCTGTGTTCCTGTGTCCTACAACCTCACTTCTGACTTGGTGAAGCCACACGGCTGTGTGGGGCCAGTGGGATCACTTTTGGCTTATTAAGTTCTGGAGGGAGGCTTTAAATGTCTTATTAACACATGCGTGTAGGGTCTGTGTTTAGATATGGTGAGTACTCTCAGATCAGAACACAGCCTTGCTAAAGCTTTAATACATATATCTTAAAACAATATGATAGCGGTAAAGAAAAATAAATTGGCTGCATAGTAAAAATAACTGCAGAAGTTCAGACTACTGTTCTGTGTGATTATTGATTTCTAATGGCTTTGCTGTGACTTAATTGAGCTATTAGAGGCTAAGCCAGGTTTGAAATAAAGTGAAAGTGCTTGTAGCATATGCAGGAACTCTTCTAGATTGATTGAAATAGTGATTGGGAAGACGGTGGGAGTCTTTCCTGATGTGCTTGGGTTCCTAGTGGCTGCAGAGCTAATATGCATCACCTCACAAGGAAACAATGAGCTGTCCTGGGCAGCATTTCCACTGTCTTCAACCTGGAGAGTAAGGCAGAAAAAGCTGTTAACAGTCAGTGAGGAGAGAAAAAGCTAATGAAGAAATCAGCAGCGTTCTTAATAGCACATCAGTGCCATTCTACTTATTTTGCCAGTGTCTGCCTGGGAATAGTAATTTCCAGCCCCTTTTACCCGTTCATTGTATACGAGAAGTTGGTAAGCTGAGGCCTTCTGCTCCACGGTTTCATCATGGTTCATTTCACAAGTCAGAGATTCAGGTAGAATCTCCTCTTTATCCTCTCTTTTACTCTCACTTACTTCCATTCGGTCCAGGAAGTACCCTCTGAAGTTTTCAGTTATAGAAAGTCAAATTTCTCACTTAAGTAGCATTTTATATTTAGGACACAACTTGTAGAGATGTTACAGTGACGCTTGTGCCTACACAAGAATGCATATAGAGGAGAGACCAGAATGATGAAACCTACAGTTGTGAACTTCTGCTGGCTTTCAGCTTATGCTTCCTTTAAGACACCAGATCTGTTTTTGTTTTGAGGATGGTATGACCAGGCCCGATCTTTCAGCCTGGCTGGTCCATGCTCAACACATGTCATTGTACAGATAAACGCTGGTCAGTCCCGAGCCTTCCAAATCTCAGGAAGTCTCAGCCTGTGTTTTTCCCTTTAAAGTCTCTTTGCTCTGTGTCTGCAAAATGACCGTGAACATAGATTCATGAAGGTTGAACCAGTAGTTCTATCATTTAATCCAGTAGTTCTTACACCTGAATGGTCATCAGAATCACCGAGGGAGCCGTTAAAGTTTCTAAAAGATCCATTAGATCGAAAGCTCCATGCATTTGCCTTAAGAGTTTATTTTTTTTAAGAGTACATGATTCTGATGATTAACTGGATTTAGGACCCATTAACTTAGTCCATTTTTCTTCTTTAAGGAAGATACCTGCCTAAAATAGTTACAGGTGATTCTTAAACCAGGGATACATACATGAAACACAAAGCTTTTAAAAATACATTTCAGGGCCTCAACCTCTGAGCTTTAGAGACAGCTTATCCCAGGCAATTGTAATTTTCTTAAAAACAGAATAGGTGATTCTGGTTCATGTGCCAGTCCTAGGTGAGACTCACTGATTTAAACCATTCTGTACAGATAAGAACAAAGCCTAGTTTTAAAGATGCCTAAAGGAGATGTCTTGATTTAAACTATACGTATGTCTTTATTATAAGGTGCCAGTAACTAGTGATAGAAGTTGCTGAAATCTGAAGGGCTTGGGGAATAATTTTAGAAAGCAATAGGTACAATCAGGGCGTGGAGTTTATCCCTGATAGAAGAGAAGAATTTAGCAAATCAAAGAAGCTCTGAATATTAAGATAAAACTCTAAAGTCTGTCTTTTCCTTAAACAATTATGATCAGGTCTCTTTTGGTTGCAAGTAACAGAAACTCAACTCTAAAAAGCAAAAAAGAGGTGTTTTGTTTGTTTGTTTGTTTTTACATATAGGGGAGACCAAAAATTAGGACTTCACATACAGCTGAGTCCAGAAACTCAAAAAATAGTGGAGCTGTATTTGTGCTTCAGCTCTGTTTTCCTCTCTGTGTTAGCTTCATTCTCAAGCAAGCACTTTCCAAATGGCAAGGAAAAAAGATGACCTCTGACAGTCTCAAACTTATTCCATTAAGTAATCCAAAAGAAAAGAGTGTCTCGCTCTCTTGCATTATCCATAGTCCAGATCTCAGGGAGGGCACTGACTGGCCTTGCCTGAATCATCTTCCCATCCCTGAATTTGTCCCAATGGCCTGGGGAAGGAGGACTCCAAATGGCAGCCTGGGTGACACATCCCCCTTTGGAGTTGGGGATACCAGCATATACCCCAGGACCACTGAAGGTAGAGTAGAGTGACTCCCCAAAGAGGGTGAGGGGAAAGAATTACTGCGCAGGAAAAAGCAACAGCTGTCCTCTAAAAAACAAATTGAATGATTTTGCTTTGTCTGCCCCAAATTCTAGTATTCATTAAACTGTAATCTGTGGGGAGTCACACATCAGACACTTCTGGGACGAGGAGAATAAGTTTCTTTTCTGGCTACGTGTATTTAACGGTCCATTGGGAAGGATGTGTGACTGAAATGGAAACCAAATTTTTCTACATTTAATATTATCAAACTGAATTGATGAAGTAAACAAATGTGTAGACAGATACCCAAAAAGGCATTTTATAAACCTTTCCAAGATAAATGGGCTGACCTAAGTGGTAAAGCAGTAAAGATTTTGCTATTGCAATATATTTGTATGCAAATGTGTTCCTGTATTGAGAATATGACCTTGAACTTGAGCCACCCACAGCTTTCCAAAACCTGTTTAGTGATGCTTATAAGAAAAGAAATGAGGAAATGTTAAGGTAAAAAATATGTAATTCAAAAATCATTAAAATCATCCCTGAAGTACTCCCCTCCCGATATTAAAAGCAAATTAAGGGAATCCTTTTTACAAAATCCAGTGATGCTTTCATGTCACTGTTAAGAAGTCAAGGTCAAAAAAATAATTTAGTATTTGGTTCTCTGTTGTATGATGTGCCCTTTAAAAATGTTCTGTGGTTGATCTTGATTGGTTCTTGGCGATATATGTTTGGCTTCTGGCTATAAACAATAATTTGCAATTTAGCTATCATTAATTAGCATCATTTAAGGGCAGTTATTATTAACACTTCAAGTTATGAAAGGCACCTTTCTCAGCTTCACAAATGCAAACCTCTTCGCTGTTTTTAAGATTTCACCAATTACACTGAGGTTATTTGTATGGAATTTTGAGCCCTGGCCATTTGCTGTCTCTTCACACATGGACACATGATAACATTTTTTGAGCACTAGCTGTGTTATAGGTGCCTTTTATATATGTATTTTTTTTTTTTTTTTTTTTTTTTTTTTTTTTTTTGCGGTACGCGGGCCTCTCACTGTTGTGGCCTCTCCCGTTGCGGAGCAACAGGCTCCGGACGCGCAGGCTCAGTGGCCATGGCTCACGGGCCCAGCCAC
The DNA here is from genome assembly GCF_003031525.2 of Neophocaena asiaeorientalis asiaeorientalis. NCBI lineage: Eukaryota > Metazoa > Chordata > Mammalia > Artiodactyla > Phocoenidae > Neophocaena > Neophocaena asiaeorientalis. The sequence goes on along the minus strand of NW_020174425.1, from coordinate 370,569 downwards.
TCCGCGGCATGTGGGATCCTCCCACACCGGGGCACGAACCCGTGTCCCCTGCATCGGCAGGCGGACTCTCAACCGCTGCGCCACCAGGGAAGCCCTATATATGTATTTTATTTAATTCTCAAAATAGCCAGATTCTTATAACAGTAGATGCTTTGCTTTTCCCATTTTGTGTCTGAAGAAGCTGAGTCTTAAAGAATTTAAGTAACATGCCCAGGGTCACACAGCTAATAAATTCTGGCACCAGGATTCCAGCCCAGTTCTGTCTCGCTTCAAAGCCCAAATTCTTGATGCCAGGCCCTTTCCTCTCCTCCTCTATCCCTAACCCCTGACTTTATGAAAGGAAAAAAAAAGAAGAAATTTAAAGTTCTTAAATGAAGTGAAGGACTCCAGCAATACAAATCATGTATACTCCCCCAATCTAATTGTTTTCCATATTTAGCTATAATAGATACTTTAAAAGACGTAATAGTTGTTGGTTCTTATTTTAGCTGCAGTTTTACACATACAGATTCACAGACATTTCTAAAAGGTTCTAAACAATACAAGGCTGTTCTCTGAATTTCTCGCATCCCTACTTTGTTTGCTAACGTGTCAAAAGAGATACAGAATACTTTAAACACAATATTTGCTTGCGAGTGCTTTACATCCGGTATTGGTCAGCTTGGGCTGCCGTAACAAAATACCATAAACTGGGTGGCTTAAACAACAGAAATGTATCTTCTCATAGTTCTCAAGCCTAGAAAGTCCAAGATCATGGTGCCAGCATGGTTGAGTTCTGGTGAAAGTCCTCTTCTTGGCTTGCAGACCTTCTTGCTCTATCTTCACATGGTGGAGGGAGAGCTCGCCTCTTCTTACAAGGCAGTTAATTCCACCTTGGAAGCTCCACCCTCATGACTTCATCTAAATCAATTACCTTCCAAAGGCCCCACCTCCTAACACCATCTCATTGACATTAGAGCTTCAACATGAGAATTTTGGAGGAATGCAATCAAGCCATAACAACTTCTATTGGGGGAGATGAGGTAGGTACAAACATAACTACTAAAAAGTACAGTATGTGGCATGCTTCAAGTGACACTAAAGCAGTAGTGCCCATGCAAAAATAAGGGCTTCTAGGGTAGGTGACCCTGCTTCTGGTTTGGGTGGTGAGGAAGCCCAAATGAAGTATTCATTTAAAGGATTGTCAGGGACTTCCCTGGCGGTCCAGTGGTTAAGACTCTGCGCTTCCACTGCAGGGGGCACGGGTTCGAACCCTGGATGGAGAACTAAGATCCCGCATGCCGCGAAGGGCAGCCAAAAAATTAAAAAAAAAAAAAGGATTGGCAGATTGTTAAAAACAGATTTAGGGCAGGAGTCAGAGGTGGACAGCATGTTGCGGGTAAATGGGGTGACTTGCTCCTTCCCCCAGCTGCCACTGTTTACGTTGAGATGATTCCACCGACCCAGGGAGCTTAGCAGCCTGTCTTTTGGGGGCTTCAATGTCTCATCACCTTAGTCTCTGATTTTATGGTGTCTTTGCCTAATTTTTCCATCCTGTGTCTCTTTTCTCATAGCACTTTGTGGAGCACCACCACCACCCCAACCTGGTGGTATGTGAAGCAGAGGTAATAAGAATAGTCATAAAAATATATCTGTAAGTCGGAATTGCAGTACCAGGAAAACAACGAACAGCCTTGAGAGGTTTATGCCTTTCTCTGCCCTCAGCCAATATCACGTAAATGGGGAGCCACTGACTAAGCATCTTTATTCTTTGACTGGTTTAATTAGCCCTTCTTCCAGTTGTAGACAGCCCAAGAGATGGGCTCCATGTATGAGAGACTGGGCAAGCAGTCAGAACGTGGGGACCCAGATCCTCACTGCCATTGATACCTCCACACCCTGAATTTCCTACTCAGGAGCTACCAGACTTCCCTGGAGTTCGGGTCCACATCCAAGAGGTCCCATAGAATATGTTCCCCCTTAGAGGAGGCCTCCTCTGATCTAGGGGCTTCTTCAATCAGGCTGTTGCTAACATGGTTCACTTTCAGGGCTGCCATTTGGTTCTGACAGATTTAAGGCCTGCCTGTTCTAGTTTGGACCAAATTCCTTAGGCTCTTCCTGATGCAAATGAAAATATAAACGTCCTTCTCACAAATCCATGAGTTAATGTTCTTTGTGTAAAGACTGTTTCAGCTAGTTGCAAATTTAGCTAAGTAAGCAGGTCTCCAGCCTATAGTTTTCTATTTCATCTTCAAAATATGTCATGCTGAATACTAATACACTGATCTAACAACTTCCCTGGATGAATTTGTATGATTATGTCCAATATGATTGTGTGAATGAGCTGCCTTGAAAGGTAATGAGTTTCTAATCACTGGAGGTGTTCAAATGTGAGCTGGGTCACAAACTTGTGGAAATTTAAGCATTTGATAGCCTTGGGGGCTAAGTCACCCTGAGGAACCTTTCCAATCCTGAAATTCTACAATTCATAATTTTTTCTATGCTATCTAAGAATCAAATTTCCCCTTCTTAAATGCTCATAATTCACCCAGTTGAGAAATTTTTCCTGAGATTGGTGTTAAACTGTCCATTTTATAGTTTGTAGACTGCTCTTTCTTCTGTTTTGGGGAAAATCAGGCCAGCATATGCCCATCTTCTGTCTTGTTTACCTCTTCCATTTTCTGTGCTTTCTCAGAAGTCAGTGTCAGCAGTTCATTTGCAAGTTCTGCAGTCACCTCGAGATCTGATTTATACTTGAACTCTCTTAGAGCAGCCATGTGCTCTTTCATCATCCTTCACCTCCCTTGCATGTCAATTTCCTCTTACCAAGGATCATTCCAGTGTCTTCGTTGGAATCTCCTTCTCGCTGACAAAGACCAAAACAGAAGAGAAATGGAAAATTCTACTTACAGCTATTGTTTGGACACATTAGAACATCTATCTGCCCAGCCCAGCCTCCAGCCTCCCTTGGTTTTGGGGCATCAGCTCTAATTTAGGAAGCTCTTGTTGTTGACCTGCTCTATTTTTAGATGCCTCAGTTCCCCATGGTCTGTCATCTTTCTGAGGATTCTAGTTTGTGTCTGTCAGATACTTCTCCTTGATTGTATGTCCTTCTCTCCATATCTTGTACATGTCTTTTAAAATACAAGCTCATGGGGGAGCTTGCCCATGGAACTTCTTTGCTGTCTCCTTCCTTTCTTCCTCATCAGGCTCACAGAATTGTATAGTCTTGGAAAGAGTATCATGCCTGCCTCTACTCTGAACTTTCTGCTGTATGTAAAAGCCTCTTTGTAACACCTGGTCTGCATGTCTGACAACGTTCTCCCTTCTTCCCACGCCTCAGGGACTCTGAGATGTTGGGGCCCTGTATTAGTTTGCTAGAGCTGCTATAACAAGGTACCACAGACCAAAAGGTGCTTAAACAACGGAAGTTTATTTTCTCACAGTTCTGGAGGCTAGAAGTTTGAAATCAAGGTGTTTGTAGGGTTGGTTTCTTCTGAGGCCTCTCTCCTTGGCTTGTAGAGGGCCATCTTCTCTCTGTCTCCACGTGGTTTTCCCTCTGTCACCATCTCTGTCCAAATTTTCTCTTCTTATATGAGCATCATGTAAGTGTTAGATTGGATTTGCCCTCACCCTAATGACCTCATTTTAATTTAATTACCTCTTTAAAGACCCTGCCTCCAAATTCGGTCACATCCTGAGGTATTAGGGATTAACAACTTAAACATGTTAATTTGGGGGGAGACACAATTCGGCCCATAACAAGCCCCTTTTCACTTTAGCAGCTGGTACCAACAGATCAGAATTAGGTCCACAGTACTAGTCTGTGGGTTGTTGCTGTGCTTTTGCCTTTCTCTTTACATTTTAGAGATGCAATGTCAGAAAAATGTCAAGTTCATCTTTGCTGATCTGCTCTTGGCTAGGTTCAGTATTCCAGAACTGAATTCATTTAACTCTCCTCTTGCTACCTTTCTAGAAAGCAGCCTGAATACATGCCTTCTGTGCCTTTGTCCTAATTCCTTCTATCAAAATCCTCCCGTCTATCAAGCTCAACTCAGATACCACCCACTGTTTTCCTGGGCTCTACTGCCATAGTCTTCTGTCTGTATGGTTACATTTATAGTTACTTATTCTTTCTATTGTATTAGTGTTATTTGCAGCTAGCTCTTCTTGTCCATGTAGGATGATGAGCATCTTGTGGAAACATTATGATGTCATGTTCATCTTTATTCAACCTAAAGCACCAAGCACATGGTTTGTACTACCCAGCAACCACCCAACAAATATTACATTGGTTTGAATCTTGTCATAGATTTAGAGCGGCATTCAAAACAATAAACATTAAAATTGCATTTTATAGTTACTCATATTCTTTTCTTTAATTAATTAATTTATTTTTGGCTGCGTTGGATCTTCGTTGCTGTGCGTGGGCTTTCTCTAGTTGAGGCGAGTGGGGGCTACTCTTCATTGTAGTGCGCAGGCTTCTCTTGTGGCGGAGCATGGACTCTAGGTGTGCGGGCCTCAGTGGTTGTGGCTTGCGGGCTCTAGAGTGCAGGCTCAGTAATTGTGGCGCACGGGCTTAGATGCTGTGTGGCATGTGGGATCTTCCCTGACCAGGGCTCGAATCCATGTCCCCTGCATTGGCAGGCAGATTCTTAACCACTGTGACAAGAGGGAAGCCCAGTTTCTGATATTCTTAACAGAACTATATGACAGATCATTGATAGGGAGAAAATAATCATTGGATTATTTTAATAGTTACTTTTAATGGCTACTTTAATGAAGTATCAATATTTAGCCTAATTAAAATGTATGTCTCTTCATAAGTTTTTTATGGTGATCTTGCCTTCTGAACTCCCAAAGCACTGTTTGTTCCTAGCACAAACTTCACATTTATTATTTATGGTGGAGTACCCTTTTATCCATTTTTTCCGGTCCCTTATATTAAAATGTAGTCCCTTGGTGAACAGGAGCAATGGCTTGTAAATGTTTCCATCCCTGACACCTGTGTAATAAGCAATAGATAATGCAAGGCAGGCCACAGAGGGTTACTCTCATCAGCTGTGCCAGTTGCCATCTGACTATGGCCACAAAAGTACTGTCTTGGAAAGAACCCATTTGAAAGAACTGTTGAGTCCAGCAACTGGGCAGCTTTCCTTTTAGTTTATCTCTCAGCCTCTTTTCCTCACTGTTTCATCCGTTCACTTTTTCATATGGAAATATTTAATGAGCACCATTTGTAATAAGTTTTATCCTGTAAATAAATAGAATGTCATGAAAGGGACATAGTGTTGGCGGTGGTGGGGGGGACAAAGCTACTATGTTTGGTTGTACAGGTTGTACACTGAGCAAGGGCATCCAGCCAAAGGGAAGATGGAGCTGAAACCAGTCTGATTAAGCCTCATCAAGTCATGCACCGTGGCATACAGATGTGTTAACCCAGAGAAGGGATGGCTTTTTTTTCTAATTAACATAAAGGTACTGTGCATTTATCAGACTCTGCATCTGTAGGGTTTGCATCTACCCAGAGGGGGCACCTTTTTCGGTAACTTATTACAGAGATACCTTATGGACTAGTAGCATCCCTGGGGATTAGAGAGAGATGGATCTACCAGATATTGCATAGTTGGGGGGCCAGAGTGGAAGCAGAGAAATCAGTTGACAAGCTCTTGCAGAAACCCAGGAAAGCAATGATGGTGCTTAGGACAAGGAGATAGAACTGATGGACCTGCTGAAGGATTAGATACGGGGTGTGGGAAAGAAAGGGCAGAACGAGGGGACCCTGGAACACTGGCCTGAGAATTCAGTGATCATGGTTGCCATTTACTAAGACGGGGAAAACTGGAGGTAAAAGCCAGAATGACAGAGAAATTTAATAGTTCTGTTGTAAGGAGTCTCACTGTAGGTGCTGCTTGAGGATTTTCTACTTTATACATCTTTGGAGTCCCAAAAAAAACAGCCGTGAGAAGGCTCATTCTTCTGTGTGTCCAAAGCCTAAAAGAAACAAAAGAGCTTGGGCTGAGAGTTTAGACAAGTTACCCAATATCTCGGGGCCCATTTGCCAAAGGAATTAGGTACTCATTACTTCCAAGGTCCTTTCTTGCCGAAAAACACTACCATTAATTTCTATATCCTTTTGCTCATTTTTGTGATATCCTCTGTGCAGGATGCACACTCAGGAAAAGAGGGTGGCATTAACAACTAATAGTAAACTAATTCTCCAAGCTAAAAGACAAAATCAACAACACGCAGAAGAGGTCACGAGCTGCTCCCTGACATATTTTTGCAACAGTACTGGCTCAAAGATAGACACTTGGAAGACTCGTGGACCTGTTTTCATGCCTGTATTGCCAGTGAAAGACCACTCTCCTACCATGGGTTTAGATCCTGGGGGCATCTGTAGATTACAGAGTGTTCTGTTAACAGCTCTCTCCAGGGTAATCATCAGCCTGCAATTTGACTCTGCAAAATTGGAAGGCAAGTTCTTCTTCCATAAGCCAATTTCACAAAACAAAAACCAATGCCTCAATTCTTGACTTGAAGCCGGAAAACTGTAATGGTCCCATAAATGATTAAAACAGCAGTTGGTAATGTCTTGGAAACAGATTGATCAGTTGGAGCACTTTAAAATCTGTTTAAATTCTGCATGCCTTTGAGCAGTATGAACTAACTCTGATGTGAAACTGAGAGTGGGTGTTTAGAAGCCAAAGATATAAAGATAATTATTAAAATCCTGGCAGGGATTGCATCTCTCTAGGACAACTCCTAGCATCTTTTAACCCCAAAGTGGTGTATAAATTATGGAAACATTTGGCATTATGAAAACTCATGGTGACCCTTGTTTAATTGGCCAGAATGCTCCAAGTCAAATCTCCTAGTACAGTATTGTCATTTGCTCATAGCAAGTGGGTTTTGAGTGCCTACAATGTATCCATCACGGGGATGCAGTGGTAATGAGACAGAGTTTCTGCCCTTGTTGAGCTTATGTCATGGTGGAAAGAAACAGACAATAACTTATTAAATAAAGAATATATATAAATTCACATAGCAATAAGAGCTGTGCTGGAAATAAAGCTGAAGAGGTGAGATGCTACTTTAAATTGAAATATCAGGAAAAGCCTCTCCAAAGAGGTGACAATTTAGCAGAGGCTTCAATGATGAGAAGGAAAGAGCCAACAATGTAAATAAATACATGGGGGAAAATTCTGCATGGCCAACAGGGAATAGCATATGTGAAGCCTTGAGGTGAGAATGAGCTTGGCATAGTTGAAGAACAGTGAGAAGGCAGGTGGGGCTGGAGTCTGGAGAGTGAGGAGAAAAGTAGTGGGAAATGAGAAAGGTTGGCAGAATCCAGGTCAAGTGTTGCCTTCTAGATCATAAGGAATTGGGTTTAATTTTATGGAAAAATAGTGAAGGGTTTGAAACAGAGTTTTAAATAAGAATAGGATTGATCGAATTCGTTTCTAAAAACATCTCTTAACTGCTGTGTGGATGAAAGAAATGGGTCTTTAACTGAAATGAGTGACGAGTTTAGATGGAGGTGAAGGAGGAATTCAGAATTTAATCTCGAACTGGTTAATGTGAGGTGCCTATTAGACATCTAAGTGGCGATGTCTAGTGGGTCGTTAAGGCTCACTGCATGAGTTACCAAGGGAGTGAAGTAGACACAGGAGAAGTCTAAAAAACAAATCCTAAGACCCATTAACCTTTAGTGAGTGCACAAGAAGAGCATCCGGTAGGAGAAGGAGAAAACCAGGTAGAATGTGGCATCCTGGAAGCCTGGGGAAAGAAGTACTAAGAAGATGAGTCAGAAGAGGACTGGTAACTGTTATATTTGACAAGACAAAGGCCATGGCTGTACTTGACAATAGCACTTTCAGTGGAGAGGTAGGGACAAATGCCTGCAGTGGATGCATGTAGGGTAGATCAGTCTTTGAAGTTTTCCTCTACAGGACTTGAGGGAAATCAGGTGATAGCTTGGAAGGGATGGTCTTTTGTCGCAGTCGTTTTTAAGGTGGCAGTTACAGCATGATTCTGCACTGTTGAGAATGATCAAGAGAGAAAATCAAGATGCAAGAAAAGAAAGTAGGGATATTTTCAAGAGCAAAATCCTTTAGTAAGTGAGAGAAGATGGTGTCCAGGGCACATGTGAAAGTTGGCTACTGCTTAGAGCAGGGAATGTCCTTCCATTGAAACATTAGGGAAGACTGAGTATATAGGACCAGATAAAATAGATGTGTAAAGTAGGTGATAAGTAAATAATGTAGATCTCACAAAATTGCTTTCATTTTTTTCAGTGAAATGTGAAGCAGAGATCACCAACTGGGAGTGAGGAAGGTAGAGGAAGTGATGTTGAAAGTTTAAGGAGAGAGAGAAAGCAAATTTTTCAGGGAAATAGGGTAAGGTTACTTGGTAACACTTAATGCCCTCAAGAGATCTGTCATTAATCCGAGTTTATGCTCTTTGTTCTGTTCACTGAATATCTTAGTGAAAAGAGAGTGTGGTGTTGGGCAAAGGACGAGGAGGGCAGGGAGTTAGAGGTGAGTGGCGTAAACTGGGGCACATCATAACATTTGCAAAGTCTCATGTTCTTTATCTGTAAAATGGAGGTGGTAGTTTCCGCCCAACGGGGTAATTGTACATATCAAAGTAGACAACGTATTTGATGAGTGTTTTGCTTTAAAAAACTTGCCATTAGTCTTCTTCAGCCCCTTTGTTATTGGGTAAACAGCTATGGGGATTGGTGATTAATAAGTTTTGTGCAGGTTTCATATGTGGCCTAGAGTGAGCCCTAAAACTCTGAGGCATGTGGGAAAGGAACATCATGGGGTGGGGGGGTGGGGGGGATGTCTCTGACCAAACTGGACATGAGCAATAAGGTTCCCAGGGGCTCAAGAAGAAGCCGAGCTGACAGAGGGCTGAGATGGGGTGCAGGTGGAGTTAGAGTTAGAAAGAAACAACCAGGAAGGAAAGGAGAAAGTGGAAGCAGGGAAGAGGTAGAACGGCCAGGAGTGTGGGATGGAGTTGTGGACGAGATGAAGGTCACAGATACACAGTTCAGTGTTTCTGTTTAGGACTGAGATGGTTCCATAGCTGATCTTCATTATTACCAATTCAGTGCCAAACCCTAGACCTGGATCTCTAGTTTACTGGTTTTACTTTGACAGAAGAAGTAATGTGAGAATGTGGGCCATGGGAGAGGCATGGTCGACTGTACTGTCTCAGGAGTGGGGAAAGGAAGGAATTGAATCAATGAAATTGGAACATTGCTGCTAAAACCTATTTCTCTGAACTTTCTCCATCCCAATCTCAACCTCTTTCTTCAGTCAAGCAAGCTGCTGATTCAGGACTGAATTTGCAGTTGGCAAATACTGAATAAATAAAAAGAATGAAATGCTAATACATGTGAAGACTATGGAAGTAGATATTTTTAGGTCAGCCTAAAATTTTGCCTTAAAAATTTGCACCCTATAGCTGAATCTATGAGGTTTCTTTAGTTAAGACATAGCAGAAGGCAGTGAATATAAGTCGTAAGTGATAAAACCACTCCTGAAACAAATCTTTGTAGATATATTGCCTCTTTTAACTACCACAGGTCTTTTTTGGAAAAGGCTAGGCTATAAATAAATAATCATAGTTATCTCGGCTGAGTTTCCAAAGTGATTGGACGTTCAGCTTTGACTGGCTGTACTCTGGGCAGCCCCTGAGCACTCAGGCATTGTTGTAACCTCCTTCGAATGCACAATAGACCTGCCTTCACTGTTTTTCAAAATCCCAAGGGTTGACTGTCAGGGATCACGCTTCATCTCTAGTTCTCTTCATTCTAGGACTTTCCTACTGAGAAACTTTCAAGGAGCTAAGGAAGATACATCACTCATCACTTTTTGACCATTTATTCATTCATGGTCTAACTGTAGACATGTGTTAACATTACTGGAAAATGCAGAACCGTGATGGGAACCATATTCTGTTGTTCATGGTATCATTCTCTCCTACCCCTAATCTGCTTCTTTTTCTACTATGTCTATATTCCCTGCCTTGGCTCAAGCAGAATAGTCCTCTCTCTTTTATTCTACACAGAATTGGTCATGAAATCCTATCAGTTCTACCTCTTTTGCAGTTGCTGGATGTCTTCATCTTCTCTCAGTTCAGGATCTCAGTAATCTCTCACTTGGTTCTTAACTGGCCTCTTTTCCTCTCTTTACTCTTCTTTCAGTGTTCCTCATTGTAGCCCAGATGCTCTTTCTAAAAGTCAAAGCTATCACTTCTCTTAAAATTCATACAACTGCTTCCAGTTGCCCCAGGATAAGGCCGCACTCTGAAGCTGACTCGTACTGTCCTCCCTCATTGGACCCCACATCCCTTTCTGTCCTCATACCTCCCACTTTCCTTTAATCCTATGCCCAGACCACACTGTACTACGTTCAGCACAGCTTCATACATGTGGAAGGAAGGAGGGCAGGCAGGAAGGTGGAAGGAAGGAAGAAAAGAAGGAACAGAAGGAGGGAAGGAGGGAAGAAGGAAGGAAGGGAGGGAGGGAGGAAAGAAGAAAAGAAGGAAGGGAGGGAGGGAAGGAGGGAGGGAGGAAGGAAGGAAAGGAAGGAAGAAAGAGGGAGGGAGGGAAAGAAGGAAGGAAGGAAGGAAAGCAGGACGGCAAAATGAAGGAGGAGAGGGAGGGAGAGAGGAAGGAAGGTGGGCTTCTAAGGGGAGAAAGGAGGTCCCAGGCAGGTAGAGTTTTCCCTTCCTTTTAAAACATCTCATTCCCATTTTCAGTTGTCCTGAGCCAGAGCATTGAAGACCTTGTTTTTTCCTTCATTTTTAGGAGGTTTCCACTCAGATATGTCTTGGGGGTGTGCATTTATCTCTGTCTCTTTTCCTGTTGGACCCGGAGGGCGATGGAAGCTGTTTTGTTCTAAATGTCAGCCATCACGAGTGGGACAGTTGAGTGCACAATCAGAGCTGAGTCTGACAGAGCAATATCTTTCTGTGAAGATTTCTTTATACAGGAGAGTGTATTCAAATCACAAATCCCATTTAGAGAATTATCTTGTTGCCAACAGTCGCAACAGCTGATAATGTCCCAGTGGTCATTCTTTGTAGGGATTAAACAAAGAACACTAATCCCTTATAAACAGCATCGAGCTTAAATCCGTAATAATCATCCAACAATTACCAGTTACCTAGTAATTATTCCAGAGTGAAACTTTCAGTCTTGCTAAGTGAGTAGGTGTGGTTTAGGTAGTCCTTGGTGTTCTCACATCTATTTATAAATAGGTTTATTTCCAAGTACCGTGTGTCTCCTTTCTAAAAATAAGATTACTATGGCTATATGTCCCCTGTGTGCTGTGCTCTGACACAGTGTGAATGGAAAATTCACACCGACACCAATACCCTTAATTAATAACAAGAATACTTCAGTTCATTCCATAAATATTTATTATCTATTACGTGCCAACACAGTTCTAGGTGCTGAGGATACAACAAACGAATCAGTCAAAAATCTCCCTGCTCCTGGGGCTTATGTTATTACTTCACAATTGTATAGGAAGTTGCCAAGCATTTTCATATACATGTCTACTTTTGATCTTCACAATAACCTTATGAGGTAGATAAGGCTATAACCTTCCTCCTAAATTAAGAAAACCTAAGCTCAGATTGCCTTGATGATTTAAACAGGAACACTACCCAGTAAGCAGTAGATCTAGGATCAGAATCAAGGTCTCCTGATGCGAGAGCCAGTGCGTTTTTCATTATCCTATTTTTTCCAGTGACAATCCAGTTCCTGCAGCCAGTAAGCCTCACGCACTGTGCACTGGGAGTGAAGATAGCTAAAGCACCCCACCAAAGGGAGACCTACTGTTTTTTTTTTTATCAGCTTCCCTTTCTTTCTACCTCTGATGACTTTTTGCTTCTTTCTGACTCCCATGTTGTGTGTTTTTCCCTCTTTGTATTTAGATAGCATCTTTGAAGGGCTTTCCATTCAAGGACGGAAGTCCCCATTGCCTGTATTTGATGACTAAACCAGTGTATCTAATAATATGCCCTTAGGTAAAATGATGACTAGACGTGGAATTTTATTTTTACTAATCAGGGGAAAGGAGAAATAAAATAAGACTTAATATATTCTTATATTTTATTAGTAACACATATGAAGAGTAGAAGGAGGGGGCAGTTCTTCGTCCCCTTTCAATGTGTCCCCCACAGTTCCCTTTATTTTCTCACCACGGGCTTTGGCTTCTTCTCTAGGATTCCTGCTTTATGCAGCCTCTAGGACTATCTGTGAATGATGAATGATGGCGTGACATGGGCGGTGGAGAAAACAGCATCAGGAAATGTACCGCTGCTAGAGAAGTTAGACGATGGAGAGGTCAGAGGGAATTATGCTCATGGTGTGAGGGGCAGAACTGTATCCCCTAGAGGTTAGAGAAGAGATTTCAGCAAGATGTTGGTGAAGGTGGCAGTGCCACAAAGACAGCCCAAGATTTTCTGATCTGAGGGCAAAATCATTTAGAGCAGTTCTGACAAAATCATTTAGAGCAGTGATAATTAAACTTGAGCAGCAGAATAACTTGGAAGCCTTGTTAAAAGAGGTTTTGGTCTCCACCCCCTGGGTTTCTGATACAGGAGGTCTGATGCTGCTAGTTGGGGGACTCTGCTTTGAGAACTACTGATTTAAATGCTACAGCTGTCAAATAGGCAAGATGTATAACCAAGAAGACGGCATACCCCTTTCTCTCTCTCTTTCTCTCTCTCTTCTTCACTCCCCACCAGAATCCCTTTACTCAGTGCTGAGTACTGGCTCTCGGAGCCTGCAATGCTGCAATTCAATCTCCCATATAGATGGAATTGATTGCCAAGGGAGCTGAAGGGAATGACCCTAGGCTGAAATGCCCTAGTGGCCAAGGGCACATCTGAGGTCAGCCATGAACTGAGACTGTCCGTGCCACCTGTACCTGTGGATTCCCACCTTGTACAGCCCACATTGGGGGTGGCTAGGGTTCCTAGTCATACCTGGGTGGATTAGAAAGGTATTCATCCTTATTCCTCTGGTGCTCTAAAAACGGCAATGGAAACAGCCTTTTGTTAAATGTCTAAAAACCATGATTTGATACTATAGTAAATAAGAGAAAAAAGACATTGGCTCACGGGCCCAGCCGCTCCGTGGCCTGTGGGATCCTCCCAGACTGGGGCACGAACCCGTGTCCCCTGCATCGGCAGGCGGACTCCCAACCACTGCGCCACCAGGGAAGCCCATGATTACAGTTTTATTATGGCAAATGCATACCCATTAGAACGAGTCAGAAGAAGAGGCACGTAGGTAGAAGCCTAGGAGGGTTTCAGACGCAAAGCTTCCATCGTCTTCAGGGATGTGTTTCCCTCCCCATATCAAAGTGTAAAAGTACTGAGTTCTATCAACCGTGATAGCTGACCGAATTTTTAATTGATATTTCTTGACGTAGGCATGACAGATTGAATCACAGACCGCGTGGTTGAACCCAGTCTCCAGCCCGTCTCCCCTCCCTGGAGTTAGGGCTGATATCAGTGGCTCAAAGCCTGGACCCTCTATCACATGATTGGTCTTTCTGGTGTGGCCAGCCTCCAAGCTTGAATCACATCATCAGCATAAGCTCTCAGGTTTGGTCCAGGGACCCACCATGAATAACAAAGACAGTCCATTTACTTGGGAAATTCCTAGGGTTTAGAGGTTGCCTCCCAGGACTGGGGACAGAGGCCAGCTAGATTCTTTATTACACAGAAGCAGGGCACAGCAAGGTGGTGAAACAGGGATGCCTGCTCAGATGTGACTTTTAGGATATCTTTTAGGTCAGCAGCACTATTCTGGGGCCAGGCGGTAGTCCCACTGCCACAGAAAGGGGAAGAATTTTCTCCTGGAATTTCTGCAAATAGGCACTAAGTCAGAAAAAGTAACACTGGAGAGAGCATCTAAATTAGGAGGAAGCCAGAGAGCTCTAAGTGGCAGCAGCAATTTGCAATGAACTCACTTGCAGACAAACCAAACGAACTCCTTAGCGAGGGAGTGAGTATATGCTGTGTGAATTGCGGGCCACAGAACTCTGCGGTTGTGAAGCTTTTATACACCCCACATGTAAATGACAGTGCTTGTGAATTGGGTTGGTTCACATGTAAATGAGAAAACGCCAGAGTTAAGCAAGTCCGCCTTTGAAAAGAATGGATATCTAGGAACTAAAGACTGTACTGTGGTACTTGCAAATAATAGGGGGAGAGAGAGAGCTGTTCTAATTCCAAGGGGCATCTAGAATGAAAAATAATGAGGGAGGGCTGGGGGGAGGGGAAGGCAAAACATCAGAAGAAGCAATCTTCCATGAAAGTCTGCCTGTGTGCCACTAATGTCTGTCTCTCCAAGTAAGAGCGAGCAAATGAGAAAATAGCAAGGAGGTATAAATAAGGGCTGGGGTGAGCTCTGAAGGGAAGCGTGTTATGCATGGATGAAGCCTTTTATTTTAAAGGGCTGGCTGTTATAACAAATATGCACATTACACACTTGTGTTTATAGCTCACTCAAAATATGGGATTTCCTATTATGTTCAAGCCCTCTTTTCTCTTTTGTCGGAAACTGAAGCGCCTCAAATCTGATGAGTAAACTCAGGATTTCCAGTAGGATGGAGGAAGAGGTAAAGGAATGCTTAATTTGGCCTGTGTGCATCTGAATATCCTGGACATCTGCAAGATTGATTGGTTTTGCCTTCTCACTGGCACGTTGTCTTTATTCTTCACTCACTAACTAGACGCCTGAGACAGATGGGGTTTTGTGATCACTATGGCAGCTTTTAAACTGTTAAACTCCTCCCTTTAGGTCCAGTGCTGCTGGTTTAAGCAACGTAAACTGGTACCAAATAACAATGGGTAGCAAGGATTTTTTCCTTTTTCCATTTTTTTAAAGAAAAAAAGAATAGGTTAATATTCAGTTGCAACAAGCAGCTTATGCTTGTAATGTGACAGCCCTGGGTGATGAGGAATTAAAAATGTCCGTGGATGCTGAGTGACACTTTTATGGTCATGGCACAAGCAGCCTTTGCTCTGAAATCAGTTGCTTCACACCTAGAGAAAGCAGCCACTGCTGTGCCTCGAGAACTCATGAATGGGCTTTGAAGCTTAATGCCTTCTGTCCTCTTTGAATTCTCCTTTCCTAGGTCTGTCCCCAACAGCCAGAGGTAAGACCAGTGCTTGGCAGGAAAGGAGGTGTTTCCCTGAAAGGAACAGGTTTCAACCCTGTTGAAAAAGGAAAGCTGTAAAGGAAGCTCCCAGTTAACACAGCTGGATATGATGCCAGGGAACTGAAAAGAAAATAGACTTTTGTATCTGCCTAGACCTAGATTTGTACCCCTGCTCAATAGTCTGGGGCACTTTATTCCACCTCTCTGAGCCTCCATTTGCCCATCTGTAAAACTGAGGTGATCTTTAGGTCTATCTCCCAAGGTTGTTTTCAGGATTTTTTAAATAAAAATAAATTTATTTATCTATTTATTTTTGGCTGTGTTGGGTCTTTGCTGCTGCGGGCAGGCTTTCTCTAGTTGCAGCTAGCAGGAGCTACTCTTCGTTGTGATGTGCGGGCTTCTCATTGTCATGGCTTCTCTTGTTGCACAGCACGGGCTCTAGAGCGCAGGCTCAGTAGTTGTGGTACACGGGCTTAGTGGTTCTGTGGTATGTGGGACCTTCCCGGGCCAGGGATTGAACCTGTGTCCCCTGCATTGGCAGGCGGATTCTTAACCACTGCGCCACCAGGGAAGTCCCGTTTTTAGAATTAAATAAGTGATTAAATTAAATAATATGTCTAGTTCCTGAAACAGTAGATGCCTCCCTCCCAAGAATATGTTGAATATCAAGTAAAGGAATTTCTAATGCAGAACTGAAGCAAGCAAATATTATCATTGACTTTAAAAGTTGATGCCTGTCTTGGAAAAGCACTCCTGTATTTTCCTTTACTCAAACACTGCTACCACACTCTGACACCTGATGTCTGAAGAGGTTTTCCACTGGCGACTTAGAATATTCACAACCTAAAAGTTGAGAGTTATGTTTTATTCGGAGTTATGCTTATTTTTAGGACTTCAAGCACGGGAGGCAGCATCTCAAGTACCCTGAGAAACTGCTCCGAGGCGAGGCGGGGAGCCAGGTTATATAGAAGTTTTACAACAAAGGGCGGGTAGTTGGAACATCAAAGGATTATTGTTATTATTAAAGAAAACCAGATATCTCAAGTTAAGGAATTTAGTGCTTTTCTATGGATGGGAAGATGCAAGAGTCAGGGCTCACTGAACTCATTCCTTTGATATGACCTCAGCTATCTGGGGCCAGTATCCTGTATTGTCACACCCTGAGTTTCCTCAGGGCTCACTGTAGGGAGTGGCTGTAGTCTGATGGCTTCTAGATGGAAGGTATTCTTTCCTTCCTGAGTTCCCTCAGGGCTCAGCAGCTCACATTGGAGGGCTGCAAGCTCCGATGACTGTGACATCCTTTGTTTACTGATATGGCAGGAAATAATCCGTTTCTCACGGTTCAACTCAGTTCTGACACTATCTGCCTGGAGTTCACATCAGATCCATAAGTTAATGTTATCGAACTGAACTTGGGTCTGCTTGCCTGTCACACAGTAGAGCCAATTTACTGACACCTGGTTGTGGTAAAGGAAAGTACAGAATTTATTTGCAGGGCTCCAAGCAAGGAGAATAGTCAGCTTGTGCTCAAAAGACCTGAACTCCCAGATGGCTTTCGGGGGAGGGTTTTTAAAGGCATTTAGGGTGAGGGTTGCAGGTCGTAGACTTTCTTCTGATTGACTGGTGGTGAGGTAACAGGGTAGTGTTTCAGGAATCTTAATCATTAACCTTCTGGTTTCAACCAGTCTGGGGTCGAAGTGCTTGTGGTCAGCACGCAGTCACCATCCTGACTGGGCAGAGGTCTTAGTTTCTGCAAAAGAACTCAAAGATATGCATCACATTGTTATGTATATTCCTTGAGGAGGAACTAGGACTCTATTTTATCGCTGACTATTGTTTAATCTAGCATTACTTTTCTTGCTTAACTGCATTTCCTTTGTTTCTGCATTCCCTCACTTCTCTAATTAGTAACTGTTCAATGGAACTCCTGGAAGGCCTAGGAGACTAAAGCTTTTTTCTACAAACAAGAAATGGGGGACTCGGAGGGGTTTTAGTAAGTGGGAGGGCCCCACAGGGTCCTGCTCGGTTTCCATCCCCTCTTTTCTTTGATACTCCTCAATTCTGAGGGAAACAGGGGCAGGACAAGAAAGGGAATTAAGTTTTGGATAGAAAGGTTAATCATCAACTTGGCAAAGGAATTCGGTTTTAGGGGAGCTCGATTTCGTTAAGACCTCTGTCCTACAGCAGGACCCCCACTTCAGATGCCAATTGCAAGTTCCAAGTTGTCGCCTATACTTCTTACCAATCAGCTGTAAATCTGGATTCCCACAACCCTCTTTTTGGGTTTGATAATTTGCTAGAAAGGCTTACAGAACTCAGGGAAACACTTACCTTTGCCAGTTTACTATAAGAGGATATGATAAAGGAAACAGATGAACATCTAGCTGGAAGAGATGTATAGGTCAAGGTGTGAGGGACTCGGAGCGTCCCTGCCTCCTTTGTGTGTACACCATCCTCCCAGCACTTCCATGTGTTCAGCAACCCTGAAGCTCTCCAAACCCCATTCTTTAGGACTTTTTATAGAGGCTTTGTTACATTGGCGTGATCAATTGAGTCATTGCCAATTGGTGATTGAACTCAATCTCCAGCCTTTCTCCCCTCCCCAGAGGTCAGGGGTGGGACTGAAAGTTCCAACCCTCTAGTCACATGGTTAGCTCCCCTGGCAACCTGGCAGCCAGCCCCCATCCTTAGGGGCTTTCCAAAAGTCGCCTCATTAACATAAACTCCGATGTGGTTGAAAGGGGCTAGTTATGAATAACAAAAATCCCTCATTTCACCTTTATTGCTCTGGAGCTATTTCAGAAGCCAGGAACAAAAGATGCCCCTGTAGTTCTTATCACTCAGGGAATTACAAAGGATTTAGGAGCTGTGCTGAGAACCAAGGATGGAGACCAAAGATATATTTCTTATTATAAATCACATTATCACAATGCCTAATTTATGAGCAGTCACCTTAGTGACCTACTGTTTCGCGGGTTGTAAGGTCCATCTGAGAACATTCATCTCTTAGTACGCACAGTGCCACTTGGCTCTCCTGCCCTGCTGTCTGTCTAAGCAGAAGGCCGACTGTCTGCGCGTGGAGTGGGTAAAGCAGCCACACCCCGAGATTGTGCCCACCCAAATCACTGTCCCCCCACCCGTGCCCAGGCCTGGGAAGCCTGAGGGAGCACATTCAACCCACTTGCCAAACACGCTGCCCCAGAAATGGCAGGGGAGTCGCCACATGGTGCTGGATGAGCCCGTGGGCGCGCGCGCGCGCGCGCGTGTGTGTGTGTGTGTGTGTGTGTGTGTGTGTGTGTGTGTGTGTTGGCTGATCTGTGGAAACTCCCGCTGTCTCTGGCAGCAGAGGCAGCTTGTCTGGAGCTGTGAGTGGTGCCTCTCTACCCTTTCCTGTCCCTTTGCAGGAGAGAGCGGATCTTTGAGGAGATGGGTCATGTCCCAAACGGGTCTCGGCTTGCTTTGTTTACTAGTGCAACTTGTCCAAACTCAGATGTTTGTTCAGCAGCCTTGAAATGGATTTTACACTGAACATTTTCGTTTTCCATCATTTAGTTCTGCCAGAAGTTATTTTTAGCCAATAATGCCACCTAAAAAAGCCTCAGAGTTTGAAGTAGATGACTACATTTGTCAGCAGATGCCTCCTAGTGAACTTACATTAAAAATGTCAACACACCAAAGTACTGCATATTCCATCCTAGCCAGGTAGCGTTTTAAACACCATGCATGCCAGTTCAGAATCATGTCAGGCTTTTCTCCTTTCTTCCTTCTTTGAGGACCAGTCAAGCAAAGGTGGTAAGAGTCTTTTCCTTTCCAAATTCAAATTAACAGGAGAAAAGCATCACATTTATTTAATATAAGTTCCACCTGACATGGGAGCCCTCATAAGGAAATGAAGAAACAGACCTGAGTTTTCTTATGCTAGGATTGATGAAGAGTGTACAATATGATATGTCAAAGGGTACGAGGTAAGTGGAGTAAACTGGGGAAACTTAGCAAGGCCTGTTAGGATTCTTCCTGGGGTCGCTTTGTCTTCAGAGACAAGGTTGTGCCTTTCCTTTGGTTACAAGGAGGATACCTCTCACAGGAGGGTCTTATGACCTGTTTCAGGGGAGAAGGGAAAGGGGGAGATTAGGGACCTTCTTGCCTCTGCTGTTTCCTCACACTCCTTCGGCTTAAATCATTAAATATGTGAAGGGGCCATATTTTGAAGTAGTGGGTCCTGAACCCCATCACTTCTTTTCTTCCGTTTCTTTTTCTTTCTTTTCTTCCTTCCTTCCTCCCTTCCTCCCTCCCTCCTTCCCTTTCTTCTTTCTTTTTCTTTTTTTTTACCCACATTTTTAAAGTACTTGTATTTAAATACTCCAATGGTATATATTTAGAGATCAGATTGTGTGTCTAGAATGGTTCAGAGGCTGTATAGCATAGTGCTCTAGAATAAGACTGACCGGGGTCAAATCTTGGCTTCACCATTTATTGGCTCTAAGATCTTGGGCAAATTAGTTAATCTCCCTGATTCTTAGTTACAGCATCCATGAAATGTAAATAATAATGTTGGGCGCATAGGATTCTCATGAGTTTCCGGTAACACATGAAGCACGGTGCCAGACACATGATAAAGGCTCAGTACACGTTAGCTACTTTCTTCCTTTACTTATGGAGAATTTTGTAAGTTTTAGTAATATTATTTTTGTCATTTGTGATTCATTTCTCAAGTTCAGTCACTACAGATGTACCAGTAGAAAGGGAGAAATCATGTAGCCCTAATGTGATTTTTTTTCAATGATTAAAGAAAGAACTGAAGATAAAGAGAATATATCATTCTGAAAATTCTCAGTATAGCTCCTGAAAGCATATATTTGGACCAATGTAACCCAAAGCCCAGTGATCTTCGGCCATTTGCCTAGTTCCCTTTCAAGGTGCAAAGATCCTTGAGACTGAATCCACCTGTTCTGTCTTCTCTATTAAGCCCGTAGAACGACTCCTCCCCTCCGGACCCAGCCTTTTTAGTGTCTACATGACCATGGTGTTTTAAGTATCCTTGTCCTAGCCATGCTCCTTGCTCCTCCGCTTCTTGACTCCTTCTGTTGTGCCCTCCAAAGCTACTCCTTCACTGTCTTATTTCCACAGCTTGTTCTCAAAGCCTTCCCTCCACTCTACCTGGCTTTCTCTTAAGGACACCACTTTTCTTACAGTCTTCTCCAAGAGTAGCTGAGTATTATTTTCCATCTGTGGTTCCTCAGGGTAAGGCGGCAGATCTGCTGCTCTGTTTGCTTTGTTGCATCCAACTATAAGCCAACCCCTTCTCTTGTGAACAAGCCATTCACTGATCCCTCTCCCCCTCCCTCTTGCTGTTGTCTACTCCCCAATCCCGCTCATTCGTAGAAGACTTGGATAATTGCTTCACAGTCTCCATCTCCATTTCCAGTAAGGCCTCAGTGGGCGATTTCAGCATCCACACGAGTGACCCATTTAACAACATGGACCTCAGATTTTTCTCCTATTTATCTTCTCTTCCTTGACCTTCTATACTCCATCTTAGAAACCCGCCCCATGTCTACCCCTGGACCTTGCATCACCATCCTGAAAATAAATAACTCTGGCATTCTACGTTCTGTCTGAAACCTTCCGCTGTTCTACTTTGCTTGCTCCACTACTCCCACTATGACCATTCTTTGACATTCTTTCCACTTCATCATTCCCTCTAATGCATTGACCTCTTTATTCATTGCCCAGGCATCTTTTAATAGCATCCTAAACTATCTTATTAGATTCAAAGTTCTATTTTCTAATAGGACTCTAGCTGATACCCTTAACTTCCTTCCTTCTCTGTATTTTCATTACACCCGTTAGGTAAAACATTGAACTCTAGAGGAACACACTTTAATGCTTAGTTTAAGCCCATGCCTGACCAGTGGAGGGCTGATAAAGAAAAATCACACATCAAAGTAGATAATATGACGACCTATTCATGGTCACTAACCTCAAAAAGACCCTCAACACCACCTGGCAAACCTCCTCCATTTTTCTATTCAGATCATTCTCCCAAATGCCACAGTAAATATTTCAAATTGTCTCCAATCTTCTCAAATCTCAGTCGCCCTTCTGTCTCTGCCTGTTTGTACTTTATGGACAAATTAGTAGCCATCAGCCTGCAACTAAGTGTTGATAATACTAATGTTATTATGTTATTAAGTCTGGAAAACTATGGCTCAGTACCCATCCTCTCTTCCTCACCTCCTGTAGGATAGGAGAGCAGACCCTTTGTAAAACTAATAATGACCCCTCCACCCAAGCTTTACAAACTATCCCTCTGCCTTCTCTAGAACCTTAAACTATCAATTCTCACTCTCTCATTAAAGTCAGTGTGTTTCTTTCAACAGGAACTTAAACCTCAACAGAAATCTTGATTCTTCTTCCCACATCAACCCAATGATGCATTCTCATTTTTCTCATTTTCCTAGTGGCACCACCATCTACCCAGTTGCTCATGGCAAAGTCCTCATACATCCTTGTTCCCTTTCTCAGCCATACCATCCATCAGCAAGTCTTTGTGGCTTTATATCCACTGTTAAGCTAAGTCTGATCACCGCTCACCATTTCACTGCTACAGCTCTCTTCCATGTACTAGAGTAGTAGCTATCTAATTGGTCTCACTGTTTGTTTCTTTTGATCTCTTATAATGCACCTCCACACAACAGGGAGACTAATTGTTTTCAAGTTTAAAGAAGATCATTTCACTTCCCCTGTTGAAGACTCTGTAATACATTCCTATTGCGATTAGAATAAAACTCAAAGTCCTTTCTATGGCTGAGGGACTATACTTCCCTCTCAGATTTTATTTTCCACCACTTCCCCTCATTTTCTACACTCACTGGCTACCTTTCAGCCCTTTGGACACACCAGGCTGTGTGTTCCCTCTGCTGCACAAAGTCCTTCTCTTCATTTCAGCCTCCGCTGAAATGTCACCTCCTCCCAGAGGCCTTTTCTAACCACTCTACATAAATAACACTCCACCCCCAATATCACTTTACATCATTTTCTTCGTGGCATTCATCACCAACTAAAATTAATGTTATTTCCTTATTGTTTATTCTTGTTTGCTCCTAATAGATGGCAAGCTCAGTTAGGATGAGATCTAGCCTGTCTTGTTTGTTGCTATTGTCTAGTGCTTAGAACAATGTCTGATACATAGTAGATGGTTAAGAAATGTTTGTTAAGTGAAGGCATGGATGAACAAAAAACCCTGGATCCTTCCTATAAATATTTAAATCTGTTTAAGTCTGTGTCTTCTCAAAGGAAAAACAAAACAAAAACAAACAAGCAAAAACCCCTCACCGCTCTCTTTCCAGCCATTCCTATCAGTTTCTGCTCTAATTTCTCTTCCCCTTCTTACGTCCTGACATTCAACCCCCAAACCCTCTTCTCCTATTACCATTTGGGCTGCATATATATATAATGTGTGTGTGTGTGTGTACATATGTATTATATATATACTCAATATCATCATGGGAGAGAATTGGGGAGCACATGTAAATATTTTTTTCCTCACCCATTTGCCCCTCAAATGGAATGCTGACAGATTTTATAATATCCCATATATCAGAGAAGATTCTCTTCATTGCCTAACAAAGATAGAAGAGTGAACACATAGCCTGTCAGTGTTGGATTCTGCCTTTTTCCCTGAGGCAGTATTTTAGATGCATCCTAGTTCTAAGAGGAATGGAATAGAGATTATACCTAATTTTTATGCATGTAATAAAAAGCTTTCAAAATAATCTTTGCCACTTTAGGATCCTTGTGTAAGTTAGACATACATACCTACACACATGGGCAAGGATTGTGTGTGTGTGTGTGTCTGTGTGTGTGTGTGTGTGATCAGAATTGTCAGTATTGGCCAATGGAGGCAGTAGCGTAAATGGTGTCGGGGGTGAGGGAAAGATGAGACATTTTCAGAAAGAACGAGCCATGCAAAATTCTCCTGTATGACACACATAATTATTTGGAGATTGGTAGTCTGTGTCTGGTGTGCGATGTAATTCTATATAGGGTAAATATTTGATTCACAGAAAGACTCTGCTGCTGCCAAATAACAAAGAATTCATTCTTTTTCCGGGCTGGTCCAGTACCTCTTTGGAACCTGATGTTTAACATACCAGTTTACTACTTTCAGAGTTCTTCTGTAATTAAAGTGTGAAGGGAGCTTTCATCATGGTCAAGACTTGTTTGTCACAGTCATCATACTAATGCCAGTGCCTAAGCTACTTCCAGGTAAATTTTCTTAAGAATCTGAAGGAATTATTGTGGATTTTTTAAATGGTGATTTATCACTATCTTAGGCCCTGAGATAATCTGCCTGAATATCCATAGTCTCTTCTCTTGTGGGAGAAGCCAGAAAGCTCATTAAGAAGTATAAGAACCTCAAAAATGCTAAACATGCTAGGAGTCTTTGCTTGCAGATACTTTTTAAAAAACACCTTGGATGTATGATTAAAGCAAAGGGAATTACTTGAAAATCTTTTCTCAAGAGCAGTTGTCTCCCTAAAATACCTTGTCTGTTTTCGCACCATGTTATTACGAGAGCGTGGGTTGGGGAATTGTTTTGGAACTCATTCTTGCTGTGTTTTCCCCATGCTGAAAGCTATCAATCAGCTACTATCTATTAAATTTTTTTTATCAAGCTGTAGATGGAGAAATGAGTTTAGCTTCTTATGTTATGGTGACATTTTATGGGTATATCATTTTCTCACACTGGGAAAATTAAACTTCTCATAAGATTAAACTGCAATACTTATTATTTCTTTGTCTTGAATCATTCTCAAGTCCTTTATGCCTGTGCTTCTTTGAACACATTTCTGCTGGGTATATTATAAGAGTTTCAAGTCAAAGAAACTGGAAAACATAGTGAAAGTTAGTGAAGAAGAATGTCAAAGGAACAGATTAATTTAAAATGGAACTTCACATGTAGGAACAACTTCCTCATTATTAGAGAATCATAGTAGAGAAAAGATGAGGCTCAGAGATTCCAGAGGAAAAATGAGATTCAGACAAGAAAAAGTAAGACAAAGCCTTATGGTAAAATCTGAATATTTGAAGTAATTGGATTTTAGAGGGTCACCTACACAGATTAGAAATGGGTGATATAAACAGATGTGGAGCATATGGACAAATTTGGATGGCCAAAAGTTGGTGATTGTGCCAGGCCATTGGCCACAATCCAGGTGGCCAGGAGTGAGTGATTATGGGAACACGAGCTCATAGAATTCCAAAAGCATCGACTCATACGTCTAGGAATCTTTCCTTAACAACCCTTGTCTTTATTCTTTCCAATGCCAGTGGTATGACAGCATTGTGTTCAAGGCTCATGCATAAACTTTCTCTACTCACTTCCTAAGAAAGAAAGTACCGTGTTCTAAGTAAACAATGCTTAAGATCAAGCTTCAGTTGGATATGAAATTCTTACTAGGGTTTCAACATCTAGCATTTAGAAAGTAAGAACTTGGAGAACATACAAACCTTTCGTGGGGAGAGAAGCCAAAAACTAAAGTTGACCTAAATATTTTGAGAGGAGTGTGTGTTAGAAAGAGGAATTATTCTAAGTTACCTTGTCTTATAGTAGGAATAATCATACAAGGTAGAAAGAGCAATAGCATATTTGCAAACAGAATACTTCAATAATCCACACATAGGAGATATTCAGCAAATTACTTATTGAATGACTGAAGACAGTAATTCTGAGGCATAAGAAACTAACCCTCTGTTGAGACATAACAATATAAACCTTTCTTAATCCATATAATGAAATGCACTGATAGTCAGGATGTCCTTAAGGAGACAAATGCACAAAAACAGGAAAAGAACCTGTGAGGAACATTGAGAGACTGTTAGATCCATCCTCTCACTTTCTGACAGGAAAGAACTCAGAAACCATGCCAGACACACCAGAGGTGGGCTAGTTTTAAAGATATATGGGAAGGGAGATTTCACAACCTGGCTTAGTGACCCAGTCCAGGTTATAAACAACCTTAAGAAAACCCTTCTTTATAGCTAACATTTACCTTTCTTCAGTCCTTCATTCAGCACATAACTATCAAGGGCCTTCTGTCTGTTAGGGACTATATTAGTCATTGGGGATATACTGGAGAGTAGATTACTAGGGCTCCTGCATAATAACAGGGGACTAGAGCTAAAAGAACTGCAAGCCTCAGATCCTATTTACAGAGCCTCTAGGGACACCCCAAAGACAACAAAGGGGCATAAAAACAAGGACGTTGAAGGAAATTTTAGCTTCCGACATGACAGCTACTGCAAACGGTAAACCCAGCCTAACTCCTAGCCAGATAAAAATAAAACCTCATACTAAAGGCTTCTCTACCTCTGTTCCTTTTATCTGATACATCCTGTTCAGCTTTCAACAAAAATTACAGGACATGCAAAAAGGCAAAAAACTCAGTGTTTGAAGAAACAAAGCAAGCATCAGGAGCAGATTCAGATAAGGCAGAGATTTTGGAATGATCAGACTAGGAATTTTAAATAACTATGAGTAATATACTAAGGGCTCTAATGGAAAAAGTGGACCACATGCAAGAAAGATGGGTAATATAAACAGAGAAATGGAAACTCTAAGAAAGGATCACAAGGAAGTACTAGAAATCAAAAGTCCTATAGTAGACGTGAAAAATGCCTTTGATGGGCTCGTCAGTAGTCTGGATATGGCCAAGGAGAGAATTAGTGAGCTTGAAGATGTGTCATTAGAAACTTCCAAAACTGAAATGTAAAAAGGAAAAAGATGGAAAAGAATATCAAGAACTGCAGGACAATTACAAAATGTATAACATATAATGGGACTACCACAAGGAGAAGAAAGAGGAAGAGAAACAGAATAAATATTTGAAGTAATAATGGCTAATAATTTTCCACAGTTAATGACAGACACTACACCACAGATCAAGGAAGTTCAAAGAACACCAAGCAGTGAAATTAACAACAAAAAACATCTATACCTAGGCATATTCAAGCTACAGAAAATCAAAAACAAAGAGAAAATCTTTAGAGGACCCAGTGGAGGAGGGAAGACACCTGACCTGTAGAGGAGAAAGGATAAGAATTACATTGGATTTCTCTTCAGAAACTATGCTAGCAAGGAGAGAGTGGAGTGAAATATTTTCAAGTGTCGAACGAATAAACAAACTCTGCCAAACTAGAATTTATATTCAGTGAAATTGTCCTTCAAAGGTGGAGGGAAAATAAAGACTTTCTCAAGCAAAAACAGAGGGAATTTGTTGCCAGTAGACCTGCCTTACATGAACAGTTAAAAGAAGTCTTCAAAGAGAAAATGGAAAGGAAAATGATATAGCTCAGAAACTTGGATACACATAGAGAAAGGAAGAGCATTAGAGGAGGAATACATGAAAGTAAAATAACATCTTTTATTTTTCTTATTTTTAATTGATCTAATAGTTTGCTCAAAATAATAACAGCAACAATGTATTTGGTACTTAGAGCTTATGAATAAGTGAAATGAATAACAACAGTGTTATTAGGTAGAGGAGGGAGGAATTGAGAAAACTCTGTTATAAGGTACCTGAACTACCTGTGAAACAGTACAGTGCTATTTGACAGTGAACTTGAATTAGCTATACATGTGTATTGCAAACCATAGAAGAACCATTAAAAAATGTGTTAAAGAAATATAACCGATATCCTAAAACAAGAGAGAAAATAGAATCATATAAAATGCCCAGTTAGAGCCAGAGAAGGGAAAAAAAGAGAGGAACAGTTAGTTACAAATATGATTAATATTAATCCACCTATATCAGTAATCACCTTAAATGTGAATGTTCTAAATATACCAATTAAAAGACAGAGACTGTCAGAGTGAATAAAAAAAAATAAGATACAACTGTATCTTTTCTACAAGAAACCCACTTTAAATATAAAGACACAGATAGATTAAAAGTAAAGTAATGGAGAAAGATACACCAAGCTAATACTAATCAAAAGAAAGCTGGAGTAGCTGCATTAATTTCAGACAGAGCTGACTTCAGAGCAAGGAAAGTTATAGTTAACACCTCAATATCTTTTCTAGCTATGATGTCAATATGATGTTATTTAACTTTTCCTCCTAAGTTCAGTTTAAGTCTGCTAGTGTAGACCAGAGTACCATGTACAGTTTATCAGTCCCAAGGGAGTAGAGTACTATGCCCTGGTTACCAATTTCAGGAGAGGACTCTCAACACTTCCCATTGCATCTTGGTATCAGAGTCACCAAGGAAAACAACACAGTCAGCTTTTGGATGGAACAATGCTTTACTTTTATAAAGAAGGTACAGAGCAAGATCAGCTTCAGCAGTGGGTACCAGGCCCCCATGGCCAGCAGGTCTCTCCCTGTGGCCAATGCAGAGCAGTTGGACTACACACGCCCCTCTTATGCCATGGTGGAAGAAACCCTGTACCCTCCCCTTGGAGGACAGATATAACAGTGGGGTTAGCCAGGTGCCATATGAAGTGCAAACTTTAAGCAGTGACAAAAGGATATTCAGTGAGCCTGAAATAAGTAAAAATATTCCCACACGAGGTGATAAGTCCTGCACACGTTCTGTGGGTTCTTTATCTCTTGGTAAGGAAGTGTTCTAGGCCCAAGGCTCTTTTTTTTTTTTTGCTGTACGCGGGCCTCTCACTGTTGTGGCTTCTCCCGTTGCGGAGCACAGGCTCCGGATGCGCAGGCTCAGCGGCCATGGCTCACGGGCCCAGCCGCTCCGGGACATGTGGGATCTTCCCGGACCGGGGCACGAACCCGCATCTCCTGCATCAGCAGGCGGACTCCCAACCACTGCGCCACCAGGGAAGCCCCACAAGGCTCATTCTTATGTGGCCCAGTGGAGGTTGGTTAAAGGACTGTGCTTTTTAGACTGCCTTTACCAACAATTAACTATTTTTCTGATTTTCCTCCCCAAATTCTCTGTATTTTAGAGTCCAGAATTAAATTAGTTGCCCAATACTTACAGTGTTTAATAATACTGTGTAATTTTACTTATTTAAAGATGGATCCTATCCATCTAGCATATCATTGCATCCATAGTTGTCTATGCTATAGCTGTAAATATTTTGTAGTTTTAGTGTTATCTGTTAAGCGATGTGTTTGCCAGTGTTCAATGACTTGTTTACTTGTCTTTACTCAGTATAGTGTAGTACCTAATACTACAAATAATGAAGCAAAAATACTACTATTAGCTGACTTAAATCAAGCTGCTTTATATAGCTTTTATCATTTAGTTTTCATAAGAAGTAGGTACTAGTTTCATCCCTGTTATACTGATGGGAAAACCAAATCTCAGAGAGGCTGCCCCAGAGCTTAGCCAAGCCTGCTAAGTGGCAAAGTTGGGGCTTGAACTTGGCTGTGTTGGACTCCAGAGCCTAATACTTAACCACTACACCTTGCCTTCTCTCTTTATAAATGCTAAATTATCATCGCAATAATGTTTCAGTTTTGCTTCCTGCATTTAGTCCACGTTCCTGGAGTATTTTAGCCCACAAGTGAATTGTGTTGATTTTCCCCTGGTTTCTCATAGTTCTTATATTTTAACTGTAGTTGTGTTCTTCACCTTTACCCCAAAGATGCTGGCCTCCTAATTTTCTTCCAGTGATTCAGACTTCTTCCACACCAACAGTTGAAGTCTTTCCCTCGTAGCTTTTCATTACATTTCCACATCTCACACGATTCAGGTTTTGAAAAGGGCCATCCTGTTATATCATTGCACATGGAATCATGTGCAGTGGGGTGGAGGGGACAGTTTATTTAAAATCTCCAGTGTCTTCATTAAATATAAAAAATAATTAAATATTTTAAAAAGTAGAGTAGCTTAAGAGACACATAATTTGCTGCATTTAATAACCATGCAAATCTAATACCAGGTGTATGTAAAAGCCACTTGGCACAGAAAGTGCTTATTTTAGATACTTCTAATTTGGTATCCAGATATTCCTCCCAAGTAGATGCACTGAGTTATGAGTTGACTTTTAAATTCACAGTTCCCTTTGAGGAACTCTCTCAGGCTCTTGCCTCAGATAATGCTGAGCATCAGTCAGCTGATTTTATTGCCAGCACAGTTCTGCATTGACATAAAACAGGAACGAATAGTATTTACAATGTGCTACTCTTTCTGGCAGGTGCTTTGCTGTCTTCTAATCAAGGGATGGGTCATAAGGAGAAATACATTTCCATATAATTGCAGCACACGGTTGGGGCCATTGTAAGGAATTACATTTTTAACCACAAAAGAGTAAAATGGCTGTTTAGAGAAGCACCATCTAGGATATCATTGCTTTTGTGAAATAAGATTACAGTTTATGTGCAATTAAAGAGGCTAGCCTTGATCTTAAGCAACTTCATCAAGGTCATTATTTAGTGTGTTCAGAGACACAGCTTTGTTTCAGACCTTGTGGCCCATCCAGCTGATCCTCTCAGGTGCAACTATATCCATTATTCCACATTGTTGAGTTTGTCACAGTGCTCCAGGAAGAATGATTTATGCTTGGGGTGTCAAAGCTAGCCATCACCTACCTGCAGGACGGGAGATGAAGAGAAAATTTGTAGAAGAGGAGAAGGTCCTAAAGCTGCTAGAGAGGAAGAAGGTGCACTGACCAGATAGCAGGTGTACAATTGGCACATGTCGGTTGACAAATGGAAGTGGAAGGAAAATTAATAGTACCAATAAGGAAAAAAGGTGAGGTGATACAGGAACCAAGGACAAAGCAGTGGCTTTAATGATTACATCTAATTCTCTTCTG
Organism: Neophocaena asiaeorientalis asiaeorientalis; assembly: GCF_003031525.2. Lineage (NCBI taxonomy): Eukaryota > Metazoa > Chordata > Mammalia > Artiodactyla > Phocoenidae > Neophocaena > Neophocaena asiaeorientalis. Next base: position 340,606 of record NW_020174425.1, on the reverse strand, counting down.
TTTATTCTAGAATGTAAATACTTGTATTCATAATATTTTACAGTCCACACAACATTTAACACCAGTTGTTTCTTTGGGGCTTCACCACCAGCCCTTAAGGTGGATGGTGCATTCTACAGATGCTGAAACTGGCCAGTAAGGTGCGCTGTTTGCACCATGCTAGGTGTCTGAACCTGAGACAGTCCAGGTAGTTCTTTATTTTACCTCTGAAATTTTCTTCTCACATTTTCCGTCAACCACAATATAACTCTGTTAGCTTAATATAAATAATAAGAAGGAATAAATGATCAGAGAATTGGTTGACAAAATGACAGCAAGCTGACTTGTACCCAAGTATAAAATTAATATAGATTTATCATATCCAGGGAATATTTGGCTGAGGCTAATAAAAGTGTTAACATGAAAAATGCTGAAAAGTAAAAGGTTTCTTATTCAAGTCTGAGTAAAAAACAAATATAAAGCATCAACTTACCTTCCATATGTTTTTTTATTTGAAAATTTAATGTTGAACTGTTGGAGGCAAACATGGAAATTTTCTCTTCCTCCTGGAAATAATTCAAATATGCAGCTGAGAGACAGACCTGGCGCCTTGATGAAAGAAGACTTGGCAGACACCACGTTTCAAACTGTCCCTTTGTGTAGTCTCCCCAGGTTCTCTTTATACCTCAAGTCTCCCTTGGCCATACTGAAATACAGGATGGGTGAGAGGTATTCATTTCTTTTGTAAACTGAGAGAAAGGAGATTACCAAAGAAATGAGAAAGGAGCTCTGGCTTGACATTCAACCTTAGGTCTCAGGCAGATCCACTGAGGAAACATGCACAGGGAAGCTGATGCTCTACAAATTGACTGCCTTAAAACCAACCATACTTGCAAAGCTTTGTAAAGTTTCTGTGGGGACACATTGCCCAGTTTGATGACCATTGGATTATAAAATGAACACAAGTGTGGTCAACATTTTGCAACTTTGCAGTTAATGAAAATCTTGAAGACATTTATAGAAATAAAATCTTTCTTCTGGAGACATTACATATGTATTGATTGAATATAATGCCTATAACTGTAATACGATTTGAGCCACATTTACTACCATCTAAGATGCATAGAATAAGCAATACACACCCAAATGAAAGTGACTTGACAATTTATAGTATTTAAATAGTGTTTTAGCATCTAACTCATGCTAAATGAAAAAGATAAATATATTATTATATTAATCCTTTCTAAATTGTTACTTTAATAGTTCTGAAGACTAATTATTTTTAAAGAGAAATTTTAAGGTGTGTTGAGCAGTGCAACTAAAAAATGCAACACATAAAAAGAATGCAGAACGTGGAGGTAAAAAACCTGAGTGATGGTTTACGTGTTATAAGGGAACAGCGACTTGAGGTGGTTAATTCATTTATATTTCTGTGGTTTTCAAGATGCTTTACAGAACAGTTTTCCTTGTAAAGGATTCGGTTCACTTATATTCATTGAGTCCCTGCTGTGTGCTGGTTAATACTGCTGGGTGCTGAAGACGTGGCGAGGAACATGAGAGTCTGTCACGGGATGCTTGCTGCTTTTCTCTCCCACTCTGTTCCTTACACTGCGCTCTGCACACAGAAAGGACAGTAGAGTTAAAAGAAAGAGAAGGATTGTTTGGTTTAGAAGACCTGGTTCACAACCCTCTCACCATATGAGCCTCGTGACCTAGGGGGCCTAGGTACAATGAGGGTCTGTAATCCTAATTAGAAGCCTAATGAAGAGCCTCAGTTTCCTAATCTAAAAATTAAAAGATAGTGCCTGGCAGAGCTGTTGCAGCAATTAAATAAAATCATGTCTATAAAAAGCATTAGTAAAACACCATCAAATGTTGGTTATTGCTGAGATTTTTCCCATTCTCCTTCTTTATCAAACCCTCTAAGCATCTGCTTTACCCACATCATTAAACCTTTCTAGCTTCACTGGGTCTTCAGCATTTACTACATTAATGCTGCTCTTTTCCACAGCTGGAATTCTCTTTTCTCCCTTGATCTTTAGCTGAGACTGGACTAAACCTTACTCTCAACCCTAGATCACCTGCTGTTTGCTTTCTTTGTATAGGAGCTGCCAGGGGAGACAAAGGACATGTGAATAACCCTTCCATGATGTTTAATTTTATGTTGACACTTGTGTCTGTTCAAACATCCTGTCATTCATCTGTTCTCCACACTATGTTTCCTTTAACTCTCAGTCACATCTTCTTCCCCTCCTTTTCAAAAGACTTTGCCTCCCATTTTACTGAAACGTTAGAAACCATCCAGTGACTTTATTTCATGTACAGGGACCTACAATATATCCTCTCATTTTCTTTCTCTCTGTCACTTCAGTTTTCTCTTTTCAACTTGCTTGCTTCCTGTTGTCTTGGCAAATAATGTTCTTTAAGGGATGGAGGGGACTCATTTGACCCTGTGGAGACCCTGTGATATATACCACGGTTTTCTTACTTTCTTTCTGCTTTCTGTGGCCAACTTCTCAAACGTGCTCAAGCAAGTGGTCTGTGACCACTAGCTCATTTCCTGTGCAATCTAGATTTTTGACCCATGATTTTGGTGAAAATGCAGATGAGAAGGTCATTGATGATTTAATCAAATAATAGAATCACAGCATCGAATGACACCTTAGCGATCACGCAGTCTCACCTCTTAGCTGATGTTGGGATAACATCTGTGACATCTGCACAAATGTTTATTCGACCTCTGCTTCATTAGCTCTGCCTTGGAAGGCTATTTCACCAGCAGCCCATTTTAGTTCCAAATGGTTGTAGATTTGAGAAGGTTTATCTTTGCATAAATACAAACCCTGTAACTTCCACAAGTGACCCTCGTCCTGTTATCGGAGGCCTCACATAGGTCTCCCTTTTCCTTTTAACTGAAAAGAGATGATCATTCTCAGACCTGCAGCAGGTAAGTGAGAGATGAGTAGTTTATACCTTGCTGTACCAACAACCCTATTTGCATATATTTAATTCTAAATATCATAGCCTCTATCAATACAAACATTTTCAAAACAGAGTCTTATAAAGAATTCTTACTACATCTTCCTGAGTTAGGGGATACACATTTTTGTGGAATAGCTTACTTGTCCAAGGACACTGTGCTTGTTGCTTATGACATAGAACAAAGAGAGAAAAAAATAACACATGGACATTTGCAGCAACTGCATTCTGAAAACAGAAGTAGAAAGAAAGGGAATGGCACATGTCAACGGAACAGTCCTGAAATGAGAGGGCTTCTGAGATTATCAGAGTTGATTTTCTTGGTAACAAGGATCAGTAAACTGGAGTCAGTTTTATCACTTTATAATAAATAGAATAAGTCACAACTGCAGTCCAGAAAAAAAAAATTTAATTAAATTATTTTTCACATACAATAAATTCATCAGTATTAATGTACATTTTGATAAATGTTGGTAATTGTATATAATCATGCAACCATTGCCAGAATCAAGATACAGAATGTTTCCATCACCCTAAAGATTCTTTGTGCCCTTTGCAGAAAATCCCCTCCTCAAATCCCCCAAACTGAAGCAGCCATTGATCTGCCCTCTGTCACTATAGTTTTGCCTTTTCTAGAATTTCATATAAATGGAGTCACACAGTAAATTCTTAACTTGTGTCTCATTTTTTCCCCCAGCATAATGTTTTTGACATTCATCTATGTTGTTGCACGTACTAATATCTCATACTTCTTTATTGCTGGGCACTGTTTTGTGGTATAGATATAGAACAACTTGTTTATTTACTTACCACTTGAGGGAGATTAAAGTTGTTTTCTTTCTTCTGTTATTATAAATAATGCTTCTATGAACATTCTCATATACATTTTTTTTTTCTTTTCTTTTCTCAGTGAAACAGCTTTTAACCAGTTCTAGGACACTCTAACCTCCAGGGGTTCTGGGAAAGCGATGTCTATATTTTAATTAAAAAATTTTTTTTAATTTAATTTTATTTTTATACAGCAGGTTCTTATTAGTCATCAATTTTATACACATCAGTGTATACATGTAAATCCCAATTGCCCAATTCATCACACCACCAACCCCACCCCCCCGCAGCTTTCCCCGCTTGGTGTCTGTACATTTGTTCTCTACATTTGTGTCTCAACTTCTGTCCTGCAAACCGGTTCATCTGTACCATTTTTCTAGGTTCCACATCCATGTGTTAATACACGATACTTGTTTTTCTCTTTTTGACTTACTTCACTGTGTATGACAGTCTCTACATCCATCCACATCTCAACAAATGACCCAATTTCGTTCCTTTTTATGGCTGAGTAATATTCCATTGTATATATGTACCACATCTTCTTTATCCACCCGTAAATGGGCATTTAGGTTGCTTCCGTGACCTGGCTATTATAAATAGTGCTGCAGTGAACATTGGGGTGCATGTGTCTATTTGAATTATGGTTTTCTCTGGGTATATGTCCAGTAGTGGAGTTATGGGTCATATGGTAATTCTATTTTTAGTTTGTTTTTTTTTTTACGTCTTTATTGGAGTATAATTGCTTTACAATGGTGTGTTAGTTTCTGCTTTATAACAAAGTGAATCAATTATACATATACATATGTTCCCATATCTCTTCCCTCTTGCGTCTCCCTCCCTCCCACCCTCCTTATCCCACCCCTCCAGGCGGTCACAAAGCACTGAGCTGATCTCCCTGTGCTATGCGGCTGCTTCCCACTAGCTGTCTACCTTACGTTTGGTGGTGTATATATGTCCATGCCTCTCTCTTGCTTTGTCACAGCTTACCCTTCCTCCTCCCCATATCCTCAAGTCCATTCTCTAGTAGGTTTGTGTCTTTATTCCTGTCTTATGCCTAGGTTCTTCATGACATTTTTTTTTCTTAGATTCCATATATATGTGTTAGCATATGGTATTTGTCTTTCTCTTTCTGACTTACTTCATTCTGTATGACAGACTCTAGGCCTATCCACCTCATTACGAATAGCTCAGTTTCGTTTCTTTTTATGGCTGAGTAGTGTTCCATTGTATATATGTGCCACATCTTCTTTATCCATTTATCCGATGATGGACACTTAGGTTGTTTCCATCTCCTGGCTATTGTAGATAGAGTTGCAATGAACTTTTTGGTACTGCCTTGAATCTGTAGATTGCTTTGGGTAGTATAGTCATTTTCACAATATTGATTCTTCCAATCCAAGAACATGGTATATCTCTACATCTGTTGGTATCATCTTTAATTTCTTTCATCAGTGTCTTACAGTTTTCTGCATACGGGTCTTTTGTCTCCCTAGGTAGCTTTATTCCTAGGTATTTTATTCTTTTTTTTGCAGTGGTAAGTGGGAATGTTTCCTTATTTTCTCTTTCAGAATTTTTATCATTAATGTATAGGAATGCAGGAGATTTCTGTACATTAATTTTGTATCCTGTAACTTTACCAAATTCATTGATTAGCTCTAGTAGTTTTCTGGTGGCATCTTTAGGATTCTCTATGTATAGTATCATGTCATCTGCAAACAGTGACAGCTTTACTTCTTCTTTTCCAGTTTGTATTCCTTTTATTTCTTTTTCTTCTCTGACTGCTCTGGCTAGGACTTCCAAAAGTATGTTGAATAATAGTGGTGAAAGTGGACATCCTTGACTTGTTCCTGATCTTAGAGGGAATGCTTTCAGTTTCTTGCCATTGAGAATGATGTTTGCTGTGGGTTTGTCGTATATGGCCTTTATTATGGTGAGGTAGGTTCCCTCTATACCCACTTTCTGGAGAGTTTTTATCATAAATTGGTGTTGAATTCTCTCAAAAGCTTTTCTGCATCTATTGAGATGATCATGTGGTTTTTCTTCTTCAGTTTGTTAATATGGTGTATCACATTGATTGATTTGTGTATATTGAAGAATTCTTGCATCCCTTAGATAAATCATACTTGATCATGGTGTATGATCCTTTTAATGTGTTGTGGGATTCTGTTTGCTAGTATTTTGTTGAGGAGTTTTGCATCTATATTCATCAGTGACATTAGTCTGTAATTTTCTTTTTTTGTAGTATCTTTGTCTGGTTTTGATATTAGGGCGATGGTGGCCTTGTAGAATGTGTTTGGGAGTTCCTTTCTCTGCAGTTTTTTGGAAGACTTTGAGAAGGATGGGTGTTAGCTCTTCTCTAAATGTTTGATAGAATTCACCTGTGAAGCCATCTGGTCCTGGACTTTTGTTTGTTGGAAGATTTTTAATCACAGTTTCAATTTCATTACTTGTGATTGTTCTGTTCATATTTTCTATTTCTTCCTGGTTCAGTCTTGGAAGGTTATACCTTTCTAAGAATTTGTCCATTTCTTCCAGGTTGTCCATTTTATTGGCATAGAGTTGCTTGTAGTAGTCTCTTAGGATGCTCTGTATTTCTGTGGTGTCTGTTGTAACTTCTCCTTTTTCATTTCTAATTTTATTGATTTGAGTCCTCTCCCTCTTTTTCTTGATGAGTCTGGCTAATGATTTATCAATTTTGTTTATCTTCTCAAAGAAACAGCTTTTAGTTTTATTGATCTTTGCTATTGTTTTCTTTGTTTCTATTTCATTTATTTCTGCTCTGATCTTTATGATTTCTTTCCTTTGGCTAACTTTGGGTTTTGTTTGTTCTTCTTTCTGTAGTTCCTTTAGGTGTAAGGTTAGATTGTTTATTTGATATTTTTCTTGTTTCTTGAGGTAGGCTTGTATAGCTATAAACTTCCCTCTTAGAATTGCTTTTGCTATACCCCATAGGTTTTTGATTGTCATGTTTCCATTGTCATTTGTCTCTAGGTATTCTTTGATTTCCTCTTTGATTTCTTCAGTGATCTCTTGGTTACTTAGTAATGTATTGTTTAGCCTCAATGTGTTGTGTTTTTTTTTAACGTTTTTTTCCCTGTAATTCATTTCTAATCTCATAACGCTGTGGTCAGAAAAGATGCTTGATATGATTTCAATTTTCTTAAATTTACTGAGGCTTGATTTTTGACCCAAGATGTGATCTATCCTGGAGAATGTTCCGTGCACACTTGAGAAGAAACTGTAATCTGCTGTTTTTGGATGGAATGTCCTATAAATATCAATTAAATCTATCTGGTCTATTGTGTCATTTAAAGCTTCTGTTTCCTTATTTATTTTCATTTTGGATGATCTGTCCATTGGTGTAAGTGAGATGTTAAAGTCTCTCACTATTATTGTGTTACTGTCGATTTCCTCTTTTATAGCTGTTAGCAGTTGCTTTATGTATTGAGGTGCTCCTCTGTTGGGTGCATATATATTTATAATTGTTATATCGTCTTCTTGGATTGCTCCCTTGATCATTATGTAGTGTCCTTCCTTGTCTCTTGCAACATTCTCTATTTTAAAGTCTATATTACCTGAAAGGAGTATTGCTGCTCCAGCTTTCTTTTGATTTCCATTTGCATGGAATATCTTTTTCCATCCCCTCACTTTCAGTCTATATGTGTCCCTAGGTCTGAGGTCGTTCTCTTATAGACAACATATACATGGGTCTTGTTTTTTTCCATTCAGCAAGCCTGTGTCTTTTGGTTGGAACATTTAATCCATTCATGTTTAAGGTAATTATCGATATGTATGTTCCTATGACCATTTTCTTAATTGTTTTGGTTTGTTTTTGTAGGTCCTTTTCTTCTCTTGTGTTTCCCACTTTGAGAAGTTCCTTTAGCATTTGTTGTAGAGCTGGTTTGGTGGTGCTGAATTCTCTTCATTCTGCTTGTCTCTAAAGCTTTTGATATCTCCATCGAATCTGAATGAGATCCTTGCAGGGTAGAGTAATCTTGGTTGTAGGTTCTTCCCTTTCATCACTTTAAGTATATCATGCCACTCCCTTCTGGCTTGTAGAGTTTCTACTGAGAAATCAGCTGTTAACCTTATGGGAGTTCCCTTATATGTTATCTGTCATTTTTCCCTTGCTGCTTTCAATAATTTTTGTGTTTAATTTTTGCCAATTTGATTACCATGTGTCTCAGCATGTTCTCCTTGGGTTTATCCTCTATGGGACTCACTGCGCTTCCTGGACTTGGGTGGCTATTTCCTTTCCCATGTTAGGGAAGTTTTCACCTATAATCTCTTCAAATATTTTCTCTGGTGCTTTCTTTCTCTCTTCTTCTGGGACCCCTATAATGCGAATGTTGTTGCGTTTAATGTTGTCCCAGAGGTCTCTTAGGCTGTGTTCATTTCTTTTCATTCTTTTTTCTTTATTCTGTTCCGCAGCAGTGAATTCCACCATTCTGTCTTCTAGGTCA
>NW_020174425.1:315856-330799 GCF_003031525.2 Neophocaena asiaeorientalis asiaeorientalis | reverse complement strand
TCCTGGAGAATGTTCCGTGCACACTTGAGAAGAAACTGTAATCTGCTGTTTTTGGATGGAATGTCCTATAAATATCAATTAAATCTATCTGGTCTATTGTGTCATTTAAAGCTTCTGTTTCCTTATTTATTTTCATTTTGGATGATCTGTCCATTGGTGTAAGTGAGATGTTAAAGTCTCTCACTATTATTGTGTTACTGTCGATTTCCTCTTTTATAGCTGTTAGCAGTTGCTTTATGTATTGAGGTGCTCCTCTGTTGGGTGCATATATATTTATAATTGTTATATCGTCTTCTTGGATTGCTCCCTTGATCATTATGTAGTGTCCTTCCTTGTCTCTTGCAACATTCTCTATTTTAAAGTCTATATTACCTGAAAGGAGTATTGCTACTCCAGCTTTCTTTTGATTTCCATTTGCATGGAATATCTTTTTCCATCCCCTCACTTTCAGTCTATATGTGTCCCTAGGTCTGAGGTCGTTCTCTTATAGACAACATATACATGGGTCTTGTTTTTTTCCATTCAGCAAGCCTGTGTCTTTTGGTTGGAACATTTAATCCATTCATGTTTAAGGTAATTATCGATATGTATGTTCCTATGACCATTTTCTTAATTGTTTTGGTTTGTTTTTGTAGGTCCTTTTCTTCTCTTGTGTTTCCCACTTTGAGAAGTTCCTTTAGCATTTGTTGTAGAGCTGGTTTGGTGGTGCTGAATTCTCTTCATTCTGCTTGTCTCTAAAGCTTTTGATATCTCCATCGAATCTGAATGAGATCCTTGCAGGGTAGAGTAATCTTGGTTGTAGGTTCTTCCCTTTCATCACTTTAAGTATATCATGCCACTCCCTTCTGGCTTGTAGAGTTTCTACTGAGAAATCAGCTGTTAACCTTATGGGAGTTCCCTTATATGTTATCTGTCATTTTTCCCTTGCTGCTTTCAATAATTTTTGTGTTTAATTTTTGCCAATTTGATTACCATGTGTCTCAGCATGTTCTCCTTGGGTTTATCCTCTATGGGACTCACTGCGCTTCCTGGACTTGGGTGGCTATTTCCTTTCCCATGTTAGGGAAGTTTTCACCTATAATCTCTTCAAATATTTTCTCTGGTGCTTTCTTTCTCTCTTCTTCTGGGACCCCTATAATGCGAATGTTGTTGCGTTTAATGTTGTCCCAGAGGTCTCTTAGGCTGTGTTCATTTCTTTTCATTCTTTTTTCTTTATTCTGTTCCGCAGCAGTGAATTCCACCATTCTGTCTTCTAGGTCACTTACCCGTTCTTCTGCCTCAGTTATTCTGCTATTGATTCCTTCTAGTGTAGTTTTCATTTCCGTTATTGTATTGTTCATCTCTGTTTGTTTGTTCTGTAATTCTTCTACGTCTTTGTTAAACATTTCTTGCATATTCTCGATCTTTGCCTCCATTGTTTTTCCGAGGTCCTGGATCATCTTCACTGTCATTACTCTGAGTTCTTTTTCTAGGAGGTTGCCTATGTCCACTTCATTTAGTTGTTTTTTTGGGGGGTTTATCTTGTTTCTTCATCTGGTACATAGCCCTCTGCCTTTTCCTCTTGTCTGTCTTTCTGTGAATGTGGTTTTGTTCCACAGGCTGCAGGATTGTAGTTCTTCTTGCTTCTGCTGTCTGCCCTCTGGTGGATGAGGCTATCTAATAGGCTTGTGCAAGTGTCCTGATGGGAGGAACTGGTGGTGGGTAGAGCTGCCTTTTGCTTTGGTGGGCAGAGCTAAGTAAAACTTTAATCTGTTTGACTGCTGATGGGTGGGGCTGGGTTCCTTCCCTGTTGGTTTTTTGGCCTGAGGCAGCCCAACACTGGAGTCTACCTGGGCTCTTTTGTGGGCCTAATGGCACACTCTGGGAGGGCTCACGCCAAGGAGCACTTCCCAGCACTTCTGCTGCCAGTGTCCTTGTCCCCACAGTGAGCCATAGCCACCCACCGCCTCTGCAGGAGACCGTCCAATACTAGCAGGTAGGTCTAGTTCAATCTCCCCTGGGGTCACTGCTTCTTCACCTGTGTCCCAGTGCACACACTACTTTGTGTGTGCCCTCCAAGAGTGGAGTCTCTGTTTCCCCGACTCCTGTCGAAGTCCTGCGATCAAATCCCACTAGCCTTCAAAGTCTGATTCTCTAGGAATTCCTCCTCCTGTTACCAGACCCCCAGGTTGGGAAGCCTGACGTCAGGCTCAGAACCTTCACTCCAGTGGGTGGACTTCTGTGGTATAAGTGTTCTCCAGTCTGTGAGTCACCCACCCAGCAGTTGTGGGATTTGATTTTCCTGTGATTGCACCCCTCCTACCGTCTCATTTTGGCTTCTCCTTTGTCTTTGGATGTGGGGTATCTTTTTTGGTGAGTTCCAGTGTCTTCCTGTGGATGACTGTCCAGCAGCTAGTTGTGATTCTGGTGTTCTCACAAGAGGGAGTAAGAGCACATCCTTCTACTCTGCGATCTTGGTTCAGGCCCCGGCAGGCAGATTGAAAGCGATGTCTTTATTGTGCTTTTATGAGATCACTGAGCTTCCCAGTTGTCTCTCATATACATTTTTGTGCAACATGTTTTCATTTCTATTGGATAAATATCTAGAAATGCAAATTGCTGCTTCACTCAGGGAGATGTATGTTTAACTTTATGAGATTTTCCAGGGTGGCTATACTATCTGTTTTGCATTCGCATCAGCAACCTATGAGAATTTCCGTTGCTGTGAACCCTCATCCACACTTGGTGTCATCTGCCATTATAACTTTAGCCGCTCTAGTGGAGGTGTAGTGGGATTTCATTGTGGTTTTAATTTGCATTTCTCTGATGAGTAGTGTTGTAGAGCATCTTTTTATATGCTTCTTGGCCAGTCATATATCTTGTGACATGTCTGTTCAAATTTTTTGCCCATTTTTAAGTTGAGTTATTTGTCTTCAAACAGATTTTTTAAAAATAATTCAGGAGTCTCTGAGTTCTCATGAATGCCTTCTTATGTGTAGGAAGTAACAAATCTGATAAGTAACCAGAGCAGAATTCATTTCAGGAAAGTACAGAGCTGGGAGCTAATGAGCCTCCTTTCCCAGTATGGCTGAAATGAGTGGTATGTACTGCACTGAATGCTGTGTACTGCACACCAGTGATTTATTGATACCCATAGGAAGGTGTGAATGAAAGACCCTGTGATGAATATGGCAGCTTCAAGGGATAGATATGCTTTGGGTTTTTTGTTTGTTTGTTTTTGCTACATGGTCCAGATATGGATTCTTCTTGAGCTAAGAGATAATAAACTATTCTTTTTCTAACAGAAGCTTCTCCAAAATAACATAAGGTAATTTTCAGACATATTAGCGTGAGAGATATTGACAAAGCTATGTAGTGATAGATCTCAAAGCACAGAGAGTTTAAAATGGCCATTAAATCTTATGTTCGAAAAAAAGGAATGTAGCACAAGTATTCTTTTTTAAAGATTTAGAATAGGATGCTTATATACAAGATGATGTAAAATAATTTAGCAAGAACAGTATTTTCTTCTTTTAGAAATTATTTAAAGATTTATACTTTATTGGCTAAAATACAATAATGCTATCTAATACACAATAATTTTGTACTAAGGAGTCATTACCACATAATATTTATTCAGCACCATTGTGTCTATTGTGATGTACCCATGAGAATTACCCAACATAATCTCAATAGTCCTGGCAGTTTACCAAAAATGTGCAGGAAACGTACAATATTGTGCTCATTTTATTCAGGATAAAATAGTAGGCACACATTCCTTGAGGGACATTCAGGTCACTGTAGCTTATCTTTTGTGCATATCCAATTCAAATTACATAAATAACTTAAGATTTTGCACTACTGAGCATAATAAATTGAGTATATAACAGATGGAGAAAGAAGAGATAAAACAAATTAGGGGGTCAAACATGATGGTAGTCTTTGTGAAAATACTAAGGTTACGTATTGAGAAAGATAATCTTTGAAATGGAAACCAGAAAACACAAGTGGCATAAAAAAAAGTAGCAGCTTTTGGCCACAGCACAAAGGACTACTCAAGCCTCTAGGTTCAGGTTGGATCAAATGAGCCCTGAATTTCAGAGCATCTCCTCTTTTCTTTTGGGCTAACTTGACACCAGTGATAAACATACAGATGGTTTCCCACAGTGCACAGTACCTGGCATGGAATAGACCATTGGTACAATTTGATGAGCTACTTGGAAATTCTCAAGAATCCAAAGAATTGTATCCAGAGCAAAAAAATTTTTTTAAATCTTTCCTGTCTGGTGACAAGCATTGATGCTACAAATAGAGTTAGCTGAGACCAGACTTATGAAGCCTGAGCTATCTGGATCGTTCCTGAAATCTGCTCACTTTTGTACAAATACCACCTCTTTAAGCGTCACTTTACCCAGCTACCTCCTCATCATGCAGAATCAAATTTAATTGAGAACTTACTTTGTATTCAAAGTAGGTCCACAGTTTCCTCACAGATACATGCTGATGGTTAAAATACTCTCAGAAGTAGGGAACTCCCTTTATATCTATAGATGTAAATGTAGGAGGGGAAGATTTGGCCATATTATCCTTACGGTTTACCAACCCTTTTTCTACATAGTTCAGACCGTATGGACATGAGTTTGTTGGGTTGGGTTTTCTGCTTAAAAGTAATTTTCATCTTTTCTCAAGATAATTCAAAATAATGAACAAACCCAAACCCTTGATTCATTGTACTTTAAGAGTGAAGACCTGAATGGAGAAAAGTTGATGATGGACAGTGATGTGTGATTTGAAGCCTCATGAAAGGAGCAGCAACCCCTCACAAGATTCTACGCTGAAGTGACATAGACAGAATTAATTCCATTAAGGTTCTAAGAATTTAATAATGAAAGGAGCCCTTTGCTTTGGCTGCAAGACTCTGCGGCCATGGCTCACGGGCCCAGCCGCTCCACGGCACGTGGGATCTTCCCAGACCGGGGCACGAACTCGCGTCCTCTGCATCGGTGGGCTGACTCTCAACCACTGCGCCACCAGGGAAGCCCGAAGACTCTCAATATTAAACTCAAGTCTTAGCTGTAGTAACTCAATGATTCTCTCTAGTTCCTAGCATAATGATCTTTTCTTTCCTTTTCTTTTAAACTGCTGTCCTTTAAAGCCTCTGTTTAAAAGACAGCAGTTTAAAAAAAATGTAACAGTTACATCAGAAATATAATATATATATTAATTTTAAGTGATCTCAAAGCTTTTACAAAAGTAGACAGGGCACCAATTAAAAACAGGTAAAAATAATAACAATGAAAAGAGGTTTAATGTTACGAGCTATGAAAAAGCAAGAATTGGGCAAAAATTGATTTGCTTTAGCACCTCTTTCTTGTGTCTATCCCTTGATTTACAATGGTAAGCATTAGTATGGAGATGTTCACTTCTTTATTGTATTATGCATTTGGAGAAGTGATTCAGAGGTATAAATTAGAATCTGTGACATCACTCTATTTTTAGAAAGTTGAAAGTGACCTTAATAAAATTAACTATTACCTTCCGAAAATACATGATGACATAGACACCATGGCAAGGAATTATTATACTGATCTGATTTAACATTCACAAAACCATTGTGATTCTCATTTTATAGTTGAGAGAATTGAAGCCCATGAGTGTTATGTGTGTTGCTCAAGGTGACATCACTAGTAAGTTGCAGAATAAGGGTTTGAACCCAGCACTGTCTGGCCAGATTCTTCTCCACTGTATAAGTACCACCTCCTTAAGGACCATTTCATCCAGCCACTCTCTCATCACACAGAATCACATTTAATTTATCCATGTAAGTGAGAAATTATTTTGTCTTCAAAGACAGCCCTACCATTCCCTTAGAGATGTATTTTATGCTTAACAGTCCCCTCAAAGGTATGAAATCTCTCTTTGTATCTAGATTTATCTTTTATATGATCTCCCACATTCTTTTCCTTTTGTCTTTTCCTCATCAGTCAAGGAGAAGGCTCTCAGACACGTTGACACACTGTGGGAGACATAAGGGAAAATACAATTCTCGGATCTTTAGATATCAATAAAATAAAAATTACTAGGTGATTTACTAACAGCACAGTTGGGGATTTCAGAATAAGTTCCTCTTACACCCTGTGTTTGAATAGCTCTTCTAGTCTTTCAGAATCCAATGTTGCCCTTTAAACCTTCAAAAAAATTTTTCTCCATTTCACAGTTATATTTTCTTTAAAATTGAAGTTGCCCTTAGAAAATAGGAAACTGATAAAAATGAACTCTACCTTTATTTTTAGAATGTAATTCATGGCCCAGTGAAATTTTATTTTTGTATCTCAAATGAGGCAAAATAATGATATAATGATTTATTCTAATTGAAGCATTTGACATTTTTACATGTCCAATATAAGAGCATCTTTACTCCAGTTCCCTCATCTCCCTTTTTCTTTTCTTTTTTTAATTCAGAAAAAAATTGAAATACAATAACATAAACCCCATTGTCAGCTAGTACCATTGCAGCTCAGCTGTGGGGAGCTTGTGACAATGTGCATGGTAGCTTGGTTTCCAGTGGCTGATTGCCCTGTGCTTGCTAATCTGCAAGGATTCGGTACCAAGCAAAGCTGCTCATTAAACAAGCTTTTGCCAAGTCCAAAAAACTTTACTTTCGCTGCCATAATATAAGGTACCAATTGCAGTTCTGCCAGCTTACAATTTAACCCCAGCACTGGGAATCTGGGAGAGCCTGGGTAAATGAGATGTACATGATAAAGTTTACTTTCATTGTGTGCTTTTAATACATTACCTTGCCAAACTTTTAACCAGAGCTGCCAACAAATAACAAAATGAGCTTACTTGAATCTCCAGGCTTTTATCCCTACCCCACTCCTGCCCCTTATTCCCTCATGAAGGAACTAACAAGCCGTGCTGTGGCCAAAAGGCAGGCAGCAGAAAAGAAGTGGAGAAAGAGCAGAGTCAAGTTAATTCAGACCCTGGCTAATTGGTGTCCAAATAATTAAGAGCTGGCTTCAAAAAAAAATACCCAACACTTAATAGAGGCTCAGCAATGAATAGAGCGCAGGGAAGAGCATTGAAAATTTTGGAACATTTATTAACTACTGGGGAGTCCAAGACTATGGGCTAAAAGCAGGAAGTTAAATGGAAACAGAGACCCCAATAGGAGAGAGGAAATTAGACAACTTGCTGGCATCAGCAAACTCATCTACTAGCTGGAAAAAAGATCAGCTTTCAGTTTCAGTGATGAGATGGTGGGTAATTGTTAGTTTGAATAGGATTTATTCTCAATAGGCCTTTTCTTTTGCTTGTTTTATGTTCCATTTATGCTGTGTAATAAATACCTATCTACAAACTAAAGATAGAACCCTGAGAGAAACATTTTCTGGCTATGTCTCCAGGTTCAATTAAAATGAAGGGTTAAGGCAATTACTCAGAAGATTTAAAGGAAAACAATCTCATTTTTGCCTGAATTAACAGGCAAATTCAAAGCAAAGCTTAGACTTTAACTTCAGTGCTTAACTATTGTTGGGTAGGATTGGCGATCAAAGGTAAAATATTTAGTAGGTGTTATAAGACCATTCTTAGAAATTCAACACCAAATGACAGATTTTTTTTTTTACAGTTACCATGGAGATGGGTTCTACACAAACAGATAAGATATTTAATAAATGGCAAGGAAAGAAATTGCCTGTGTGCACTATGAGTAAGAGACTCCCTTCTGTGCCTTGCTGTTCTGCATGCTAAAGCTTTAGAAAATGCCAATTTTGGAATCAGGGGATCTCTGCAACCCTTGGTCTTCCATGAATAGAATGACAGACTCCCAGGCTTAAAATGGAAAACATTTCTGAATTGACATCTTGCAGCCTGCAGTGAGCTCTTATCATTGTCAAAACATCCCGCCATTCTCTGGAACAACTGGCTTGAACTGAAAGTACACTTTTGTCCCCTTGTTGAGAGTTTCTAGAAACTCTGGGTCAAAATGATGATTCTGGAAGCATTCACTTTTCGATGGACTAAGGAACGCTTTGTAATCTGACCTTTGGGGGCCTGTTTAGTAAGCTCAGGTTAAGCATTGTTGGCCAGACCTGCTGCCGGCTTTTGGGAGGTGGCGTAGTTGTAAGTGATCAGTCCTATATACAGCAAATTGGCCTCTGTAGATGCCTCTTGAGCAGAAATCCAACTTACAGACCTGAAGAAAGCTGCATTTTGAGTGGGATTTGTCTCTTGAGGGATTTGTAGTCTTAGGGTATTTCTGGTTTTCTCAAGGACCAAGAACTCTGGGAAACATAAAAGAATGACATCTGAGTTAAGAATCAGGGGATCTGGGCTCCAGGATTGGCTTTGCCACTAGCAAGTTGTGACCTTGAATTATTCACTTAGCCTCTGAGTTTTATTTTCCTCAACTCTAAAATGAAAGAGGTGCACTATATAATTCTTAAGCTCACCCAATCTCTTGAAATCTCACTATCTTAAATTAGTGTATAATTACTCTTTGGTCTCAAAGGCAGGGACTGGTTAAATCTGTTGGATTTGGTTTAAAAGATAAAATCATGGAAGTTCTGGGGTAGTCATTCTCTTTCTCTGAACTGTGCTCTCCAGTCCAAGAGTCCCCTCTATGGTATTAGACCTACATATCCCTATCTCTCCTTAGAGAGGAGAGAAATAAAATACTAATAGCTATACCCATACTGGAAGGAAGGAGAAAATCCTCCACTGTCTTCCCCTCGTCTGAGGGCTCAGGTCTCTGTGTTGTGACTGAGCCCAAGTCCAGGCTAACTTGATCTGCTTCAGGTGACATCCCAAGGACACCTGTCAGACCACTTGATGATTCTAAACCTAATGAAAGACCCAAATCCTTATTTACAAGCCTTTTCCTCACTTTCTGTTGGGTAGCACCCAAGTGCATTTATTCAAATCTAGTCTCAGGAACACAGATAGAAATTCCATATATTCTCAAGGTGTCACTAAAAACCTAAACTATAAAAATGACTGACAGTTACAATTATAAATGCTATTCTGTATGGTACCTGGCCTCTTTCTTTCTGCAACTCAATATTCTTCACAATGTGCAAAATAGACGGCAACAGAATGAATGAACAGTAAATTATAATGAAGCAAAACTTGATCAACCAGGAACCATGGACAAAAGAAATGCTGGAAGGGTATCTTGCAGCTCAACTTCTCATATTTATTCCCACAATACAGAATCTTGACAGCATAAGCAAGTATTTGCACAAATTTCTGTGTCTTCAGATATACAGATATGTAAGTAGATGCTTGCAGGTGTGTGTGTGTGTGCGTGCGCATGCATGCATGTGTGTGTGTTAAAAGTAAAATCAAGAGCACATTTATTTATAGAAAAAAAGAAGAAAATGGTATTTTCAGAATTAAGCACTCGAGTTTTGTTTCTGGTTACTGATATAAAGCCACTAGCTAAAATCTCTTGTAGGGAATGTGTCACTTTTCCCTCCATACTATCTGAACTTTACACAATTATTTGGGAAAAGATATTGTGCGTGTGTGTGTGTGTGTGTATATGTATATACACATATACATTTACATATATATAATTTGAATGCTTTAAAAAACTCATTTATGTTTGTCATATACTATAGATGTTAGTATATTTACATATGATATAGAGTTATTCATTGGCATTCTTCTAAAAGGTGAAGATGAGCAAATGATTTTGTCCTTGAGAAAGTTTTGTGTTGAGCAAGAACTAGACTCTGATTGACCCTGTTTATGTGTGAGCACATCCTGAGAGTTCACGGACTTCCTTGGGCAGCATAAGTTAAGCCTCATAGGCTTGTTCCTCCAGAGTTCTTCCCTTTAGTTAGCTTTCATAAAATATGAGAACTCCCCTGAATACAGAATACAGAACTCCCCTGAATACAGAACTCCTCTCCTCAAGCAGCCTCATAACTAGAACCCCAAGCTGGTTCTACTTTTCCATGTTTCTAAGATGAGGGGTTTGCCAGTGCGCCAGAGATGGAGCAAACCAAGCCAGATGACATCTGTAATTTTGATGAGATTTTGGAGAAAAGGCATATTGAATACTTGACCTTGTTAATATCATTACATCTACTCTCAGCTAGTCGCCCCAGTGAAGGAAGTAGGCTGGCAGTTCCATGGCCTGGAGCGGCTTTTGGGTTACTGCCCATGGATAATCTCTGTTCTTTTTTTTCCAGCATGTTTGGCTTAGTTCCTAGGGCAAGAAGCATTTTTTGCTAGCATTTGGCCATGGAAACACTGCCTGAGTTAGAAATAATATGGGATCAGGACATTTTACGAAAATGAATTCAGAACGTATACAGTTGGAGTTTTACCTTGAGAGGTAGAATAGTTAGTCCTTGAGCCTTTAAAATTGATAGCCCCCTTGTTCCCCTTACTAACTAATGAGCAACTGTTGTCTTTTCTGGGCCTGGTGTCTCATCTGGGAAAGAAAGATTCAAATAGCACTCTCCTTAGAGGCCTGTTGTTACGATTAGATGAATTAATCCATATAAGACACTTAGACAAGAGCCTGCCTCATAATAATTGCTGCATTAGGTTACTTTTTTTTTTCAATCTTTGAATGTCATTGTTTTAACTTTAGGTATTTCATGAAAATAAATGATGAAGCAATACCTGCTCAACACACTCACTGCTCCCTTTCTAATATTTCACCAGATTGTTATTGATCCATTCATCGACTATTTATTAAGGGTCTCCCATGTGAAGGGCAAGGTGCTGGGCAAAATACAATGTGCATAACGGACGCCTAGTCTCTTTCCTCATGGAGCCGAGGGTCTAGTTGGGAAGACACATGATAAATAAGTAAGCAAACGGATAAATCAAATAATTATGGATTTTGATTAGTGCTGTAGAGGAAAGCAATGAGAGTGGTGGTAAAGAATAATAATATCAGGGTCTCAAGTTAGATGGAAGAGATGAGAAGTGGTTTCTCTGAGGAGGTACTACTTGGGATGGTTTATGAAGGCTGGAAAGAGCTGGGGAGAGAGTGTTCTGAGCAGTGGGAACAGGAGGAAGTCATAAAGGTCTAGGTGCAGAGGCATTATCGGGGACAAGTGTGGCTGGAGCAGAGTGAGAAAGACGGAGGAGTCAGAGCATCCAAGGCTTTTTAAGCATAGGAGTTAACATACATGATTTGCATTTTCTAAAGATTCCTTTAGCTGTATTATGGAGAATGGATTGAAGGGGATTGGGTGAGAATGGTTGGGAGCAGGGAGACCGGGGCATTCCCAGAAGTCTAGGTGAGAAAGGATGGTGGCTTGGACCTGGGTGTTGGCAGTTGTGATGGGGATAAGGGGTGGACTTGAGAGATGTTTTGGAAATCAACAGAATTTGCTGCAGATGGATTGGGCCTGGGATATTAGAGATAGGGAAGAATTAAGGACATAAAATAGAAGTCCCTACCTTAATTTTGATGATAAATATGATGAATATTAAGTCAATGCTGCCAAAGGAACAATCTTTACATATTTAAGAGAATTTACGTATAATACAGGTAAATATAGAATCCTATACTTCATGATATGGAACACAATCTAATAGCTAGAAGAGCTGTATGATGTTTTGGAAATTTCTTTACTGAGTATAAGGACATTGGGTAAGTTTCATACATATTTCTCCTTGTCAGGTTGGCCGTTGCCTCTGATGTATCACCATTAATTTTCCAAACTCTCCATCCCCTTACATATACTGTAGGTTATGGTATCTAAACTACATGATATTTACAAAGCACTTTATGATCCTAGAACTTTTTAAGTGTTATGTTATGAACAATTTGAGCTATTTATCTTCCTGCCTTGAACCTGGGGCAAATATTAACCCCTCTTTAGTGGCTTCTTCATCTGCAAACTGAACTTTAACAGTACTACCTTCCTCAGTGGGTTATTGTGAACATTAAACGACTCAGTACCTGTGAAGTGCAGTGCAGTGCCTGTCACACAGTATGATTTCAATAAATTTTAGCTCTTATTATTAGTCTAGACAGGCTTCTTAGTATATGTGTCCTTCAGTTTCTTCATCTGCAAAATGGTTTATTATAGAATGCTGTGTCTCCCTAAGGAAGCTGTAATTTAAGAACAAGGTATTAGTACTAGTTTTTTGGGTAGATCACACCAAATGCACAACATTTGGCCAATCACATTACATGATACCAAATGTTCAGAAGTGTGGAAAAACCTACCCATAAGGCAGTAACTTTTTTTTTAAATTTTATGTGCAGTTTTATATGCAGAGAATGGCCACTACTTTGTATGTGTGAAACACTATTATTATTTCTTACCTATTTATACTGTGCTACATTCAGAAAGGATTTGAGGTGGATTACAGTAAGGGGCTCAGAGATCATAAATCATTTAAATAAAAATAACAGAACCAAAGCCAATAAAGGAAGGGGAAAAGTATATAGAGATTCTATAAATATTTTATGTTTTCTATAACTAGGAATGTTTTTTCATGCAATTAATTCAGATTACGATCCTCTTTTTAACCTTCATAAAATGTGTGTCATGGAAAGGTAGCAAACATTGCCCTCACACCAAGAGTGTGAAATGTCACTGTCTTGCTGAAGTCAAAGGTTAGGCATAGTCGGCCTATGTGCTGATTGTGCCAATATGATGCTTTCCCCAAACACACACAATTTTTTTTTAACAATATTATTTGTTTCTGCAATTCCAGGTTACTTTGCAATTAACTTAATAGAGGAGGATAGATTCAAAAGTAAGACTTTTTAAAGTCATCTATCAAAGTTATAACATACAAGGAAAGCGAAAAAGAGATAAATATCTCTATCAATATAGATAAAATAATTTTATGCAGTTTTAAATGATTTTTATTATAGTGTTTTTCACTCGGCACTATTTTTAAAGCATTTTTCTATCTCTACAATCTTTTGGCAGTGATATGAAATTGCGGCCTACTAGTCAATCAGGTTGGTGCACTGTAACGTTTTCTTTTAACATCTTTACTGAGTATAATTGCTGTACAGTGGTGTGTTAGTTGCTGCCGCATAACAAAGTGAGTCAGCTATACGTATATCCCCATATCCCCTCCCTCTGGAGTCTTCCTCCCACCCTCCCTATCCCATCCCTCTAGGTGGTCACAAAGTACCGAACTGATCTCCCTGTGCTATGCAGCTGTTTCCCACTAGCTAACTATTTCACATTTGGTAGTGTATATATGTCCATGCCACTCTCTCGCTTCGTCTCAGCTTACCCTTCCCCCTCCCCGTGTCCTCAAGCCCATTCGCTACATCTGCATCTTTCTTCCTGTCCTGCCCCTAGGTTCATAAGAACCTTTTTTTTTTTTTTAGATTCCATATATATGTGTTAGCATATGGTATTTGTTTTTCTCTTTCTGACTTACTTCGCTCTGTATGACAGACTCTAGGTCCATCCATCCACTACAAATAACTCATTTTCATTTCTTTTTATGGCTGAGTAATATTCCATTGTATATATGTGCCACAACTTCTTTATCCATTCATCTGTCGATGGACACTTAGGTTGCTTCCACGTCCTGGCTATTGTAAATAGTGCTGCAATGAACATTGTGGTACATGACTCTTTTTGAATTATAGTTTTCTCACGGTATATGCCCAGGAGTGGGATTGCTGGGTCATATGGTAATTCAATATTTAGTTTTTTAAGGAACCTCCATAATGTTCTCCATAGTGGCTGTATCAATTTACATTCCCACCAACAGCCCAAGAGGGTTCCCTTTTCTCCAGCATTTATTGTTTGTAGATTTTTTGATGATGGCCATTCTGACCACTGTGAGGTGATACCTTATTGTAGTTTTATTTTGCATTTCGCTAATGATCAGTGATGTTGAGCATCCTTTCATGTGTTTGTTGGCAATCTGTATATCTTCTTTGGAGAAATGTCTATTTAGGTCCTCTGCCAGTTTTGGGGTTGCATTCTTTGTTTTTTTGATATTGAGCTCCATGAGCTGCTTGTATATTTTGGAGATTGATGCTTTGTCAGTTGCTTCATTTGCAAATATTTTCTCCCGTTCTGAGGGTTGTCTTTTCGTCTTGTTTACGGTTTCCACTGCTGTGCAAAAGCTTTTAAGTTTCATTAGGTCCTGTTTGTTCATTTTTGTTTTCATTTCCCTTTTTCTAGGAGGTGGGTCAAAAAGGATCTTGCTGTGATTGATGTCATAGAGTGTTCTGCCTATGTTTTCCTCTAAGAGTTTAATAGTGTCTGGCCTTACATTTAGGTCTTTAATCCATTTTGAGTTTATTTTTGTATATGATATTAGGGAGTGTTCTAATTTCATTCTTTTACATGTAGCTGTCCAGTTTTCCCAGCACCACTTATTGAAGAGGCTGTCTTTTCTCCATTGTACATTTTTGCTTCCTTTATCAAAGATAAGATGACCATATGTGTGTGGGTTTATCTCTGGGCTTTCTATCCTGTTCCAATAATCTATACTTCTGTTTTTGTGCCCATACCACACTGTCTTGATTTCTGTAGCTGTGTAGTGTAGTCTAAAGTCAGGGAGCCTGATTCCTCCAGCTCCGTTTTTCTTTCTCAAGATTGCTTTGGCTATTTGGGGTCTTTTGTGTTTCCATACAAATTGTGAAATTTTTTGTTCTAGTTCTGTGATAAATGCCATTGGTAGTTTGATAGGGATTGCTTTGAATCTGTAGATTGCTTTGGGTAGTAGAGTCATTTTCACAATGTTGATTCTTCCAATCCAAGAACATGGTATACCTCTCCATATGCTTGTATCGTCTTTAATTTCTTTCATTAGTGTCTTATATTTTTCTACATCCAGGTCTTTTGTCTGCTTAGGTGGGTTTATTCCTAGGTATTTTATTCTTCTTGTTGCAGTGGTAAATGGAAGTGTTTCCTTAATTTCTCCTTTAGATTTTTCATCATTAGTGTATAGGAATGCAAGAGGTTTCTGTGCATTAATTTTTTATCCTGCTACTTTACC
>NW_020174425.1:190916-315504 GCF_003031525.2 Neophocaena asiaeorientalis asiaeorientalis | reverse complement strand
AATAAACCCCACTTGATCATGGTGTATGATCCTTTTAATGTGCTGCTGGATTCTGTTTGCTAGTAGTTTGTATAGGATTTTTGTATCTATGTTCATTAGTGATATTGGCCTGTAGTTTTCTTTTTTTGTGACATCTTTGTCTGGTTTTGGTATCAGGATGATGGTGGCCTTGTAGAATGAGTTTGGGAGTGTTCCTCCCTCTGCTATATTTTGGAAGAGTGAGAAGGATAGGTGTTAGCTCTTTTCTACCTGTTTGATAGAATTCTCTTGTGAAGCCATCTGGTCCTCGGCTTTTGTTTGTTGGAAGATTTTTAATCACAGCTTCAATTTCAGTGCTTGTGATTGGCCTGTTTATATTTTCTATTTCTACCTGGTTAAGTCTCATAAGGTTGTGCTTTTCTAAGAATTTGTCCATTTCTTCCAGGTTGCACATTTTATTGGCTTATAATAGCTTGTAGTAATCTCTCATGATCCTTTGTATTTCTACAGTGTCAGTTGTTACTTCTCCTTTTTCATTTCTAATTCTATTGATTTGAGTCTTCTCCCTTTTTTTCTTGATGAGTCTGGCTAGTGGTTTATCTATTTTGTGTATCTTCTCAAAGAACCAGCTTTTAGTTTTATTGATCTTTGCTATTGTTTCCTTCATTTCTTTTTCATTTATTTCTGATCTGATTTTTATGATTTCTTTCCTTCTGCTAACTTTGGGTTTTGTTTGTTCTTCCTTTAATTGCTTTAGGTGTGAGGTTAGGTTGTTTATTTGAGAATTTTCTTGTTTCTTGAGGTAGGATTGTATTGCTATAAACTTCCCTCTTAGAACTGCTTTTGCTGCATCCCATAGGTTTTGGGCCATAGTGTTTTCATTGTCATATGTTTCTAGGTATTTTCTGATTTCCTCTTCGATTTCTTCAGTGACCTCTTGGTTATTTAGTAGCATATTGTTTAGCCTCCATGTGTTTGTATTTTTTACAGTTTTTTTCCTGTGGTTGATATCTAGTCTCATAGCGTAGTTGTTGGAAAAGATACTTGATATGATTTCAGTTTTTGTAAATTTACCAAGGCGTGATTTGTGACCCAAGATATGATGTATCCTGGAGAATGATCCATGAGCACTTGAGAAGAAAGTGTATTCTGTTGTTTTGGGGTGGAATGTCCTATAAGTATCAATTAAGTCCATCTTGTTTAATGTATCATTTAAAGCTTGTGTTTCCTTATTTATTTTCATTTTGGATGATCTGTCCATTAGTGAAAGTGGGGTGTTAAAGTCCCCTACTATGATTCTGTTACTGTCGATTTCCCCTTTTATGGCTGGTAGCATTTGCCTTATGTATTGAGATGCTCCTCTGTTGGGTGCATAAATATTTACAATCACTTTATCTTTTTCTTGGATTGATCCCTTGATCATTATGTAGTGTCCTTCTTTGTCTCTTGCAATAGTCTTTATTTTAAAGTCTCTTTTGTATGATATGAGAATCGCTACTCCAGCTCTCTTTTGATTTCCATTTGTATGGAATATCTTTTTCCATCCCGTCACTTTCAGTCTGTGTGTATCCCTAGGTCTGATGTGGGTCTCTTGTAGACACATATATATGAGTGTTGTTTTCTAACCCTTCAGCCAGTCTGTGTCATTTGGTTGGAACATTTAATCCATTTACATTTAAGGTAATTTTCAATATGTATGTTCCTATTACCATTTTCTTAATCGTTTTGGGTTTGTTATTGTAGGTCTTTTCCTTCTCTTGTATTTCCTGCCTAGAGAAGTTCCTGTAGCATTTGTTGTAAAGCTATTTTGGTGGTGCTGAATTCTGTTAGCTTTTGCTTGTCTGTAAAGGTTTTAATTTCTCTGAATCTGAATGAGAGATTCAGATTCTGAATGAGATCCTTGCTGGGTAATGTTCTTTGTAGGTTATTTTTCCTTTCATCACTTTAAATATGTCCTGCCACTCCCTACTGGCTTCCAGAGTTTCTGCTGAAAGAGCAGCTGTTAACCTTATGGGAATTCCCTTGTATATTATTTGTTGCTTTTCCCTTGTTGCTTTTAATATTTTTTCTTTGTATTTAATTTTGGATAGTTTGATTAATATGTGTCTTGGCATATTTCTCCTTAGATTTATCCTTTATGGGACTCTGTGCACTTCCTGGACTTGATTGACTGTTTCCTTTCCCATATTAGGGTATTTTTCAACTATAATCTTTTCAAATATTTTCTCAGTCTCTTTCTTTTCTGTTCTTCTTCTGGGACCACTATAATTCAAATGTTGGTACATTTAATGTTGTCCCAGAGGTCTCTGCAACTGTCCTCAATTCTTTTCATTCTTTTTTCTTTATTCTGCTCTGTGGTAGTTATTTCCACTATTTTATCTTCCAGGTCACTTATCCGTTCTTCTGCCTCAGTTATTCTGCTATTGATCCCTTCTAGAGAATTTTAAATTTCATTTATTGTGTTGTACATCATTGTTTGTTTTCTCTTTAGTTCTTCTAGTCCTTGGTAAACGTTTCTTATATTTTCTCTATTTTGTTTCCAAGATTTTGGATCATCTTTACTATCATTACTCTGAAATCTTTTTCAGGTAGACTGCCTATTTCCTCTTCATTTGTTTGGTCTGGTGGGTTTTTACTTTGCTCCTTCATCTGCTGGGTATTTCTCTGTCTTCTCATTTTGCTTACCTTACTGTGTTTGGGGTCTCCTTTTCGCAGTCTGCAGGTTCGTAGTTCCCATTGTTTTTGGTGTCTGCCCCTAGTGGGTAAGGTTGGTTCAGTGTGTTGTGCAGGCTTCCTGGTGGAGGGGACTGGTGCCTGTGTTCTGGTAGATGAGGCTGGATCTTGTCTTTCTGGTGGGCAGGTCCACATCTGGTGGTGTGGTTTAGGGTGTCTGTGACCTTATGATTTTAGGCAGCCTTTCTGCTAATGAGTGGGGTTGTATTCCTGTCTTGCTAGTTGTTTGGCATAGGATGTCCAGCACTGGAGCTTGCTGCTTGTTGAGTGGAGCTGGGTTTCAGCATTGAGACGGGGATATCTGGGAGAGCTCTTGCTGATTGATATAACATCGGTCCAGGAGGTCTCTTGTGGTCCAATGTCCTGAACTTGGCTCTCCCACCTCAGAGGCTCAGGCCTGACACCTGGCCGGAGCACCAAGACCTTATCAGCCACATGGCTCAGAAGTAAGGGAGAAAAAGCAGAAAGAAAGAGAGAAATAAAATAAAGTTATTAAAAAAAGTAATAGCAAAATAAAAGAATAGAACTAAACCAATCAACAAATCCACCAATGATAACAAGCACTAAAAACTAAATTAAGATAAATATATAAATCAGAAACTAGTCAGTCGAATACAGCAAACCCCAAGTCTACTGTTGCTCCGAAAGTCCACTGCCTTAATTTTGGGAATTCGTTGTCTATTCAGGTATTCCACAGATGCAGGTACATCAGCTGATTGTGTAGATTTAATCCACTGCTCCTGAGGCGGCTGCCAGTAGAAATTTCCCTTTCTCTGTTTTGTTCACACAGCTTTTGGGGTTCAGCTTTGGATTTGGCCCTGGCTCTGCATGCAGGTCGCCCTCTGGCATCTGTTCTTCGCCCAGACAGGAGCGGATTAGCAGAGTGGCTGATTAGGGGGCTCTGGCTCACTCAGGCCGGGGGGAGGACAGGGCACGGAATGCGGGGTGAGCCTGCGGTGGCAGAGGCCAGTGTGATGTTGCACCAGCCTGAAGCCTGCCGTGTGTTCTCCCAGGGAAGTTGTCCCTGCATCACGGGACCCTGGCCATGGCAGGCTGCACAGCCTCCCGGGAGGGGCGGTGTGGATAGTGAGTTGTGCTTGCGCACAGGTTTCTTGGTGGCGGCAGCAGCAGTCTTAGTGTTTCATGCCCGTCTGTGGTGTCTGCGCTGATAACTGCGGCTCATGCCTGTCTCTGAAGCTTGTTTAGGCGGTGGTCTGAATCCCCTCTCCTCATGCACCCCGAAACAATGGTCTCTTGACTCTTAGGCAGTTCCAGAGTTTCTCCCAGACTCCCTCCTGGTTAGCTGTGGCACACTAGCCCCCTTCAGGCTGTGTTCTCACAGCCAACCCCAGTCCTCTCCCTGGGATCTGACCTCTGAAGCCCGAGCCTCAGCTCCCAGCCCCCATCCACCCCAGTGGGTGGGCAGACAAGCTGCTCTCAGGCTGGTGAGTGCTGGTCAGCATGGATCCTCTGTGCAGAAATCTCTTCACTTTGCCCTCTGCATCCCTGTTGCTGTGCTGTCCTCCGTGGCTGTGAATCTTCCCCCTCCCCACCACCCCCCTTCTCTGCCAGTGAAGGGGCTTCCTAGTGTGTGGAAACTTTTCCTCCTTCACCTCTCCCTCCCTGAGATGCAGGTCCTGTCCCTATTCTTTTGTCTCTATTTTTTCTTTTTTCTTTTGCCCTACCCAGGTACGTGGAGACTTTCTTGCCTTTTGGGCACCTGAGGTTTTCTGCCAGCATTCAGTAGGTGTTCTGTAGGAGTTGTTCCACATGTAGATGTATTTCTGATGTATTTGTGGGGAGGACGGTGATCTGCACGTCTTACTCCTCCGCCATCTTGAAGGTCCTCCGTGATGCAGTGTAACTTAATGAACCATTATTATAATAACATTTAGGTCATTTCCAATTTTTTGTCATTATGAATAATAATTGTGATGCAAGTCTAGTTTTTCCAAATTCTGGATGACTTCCTTATAATACATTCTCGGATAGGAGATTACTGAAAGCATCAAAGGATATGAACATGGTTATATCTCAGTATATACCACTGTCAGTAATGCAGGAGATGTTTTACCCCATTATTTTGTTGTTGTTGTTGTTGTTTTTTTGCGGTACGTGGGCCTCTCACTGTTGTGGCCTCTCCCGTTGCGGAGCACAGGCTCCGGACGCACAGGCTCAGCGGCCACGGCTCACGGGCCCAGCCGCTCTGCGGCATGTGGGATCTTCGCGGACCGGGGCACGAACCCGTGTCCCCTGCATCGGCAGGCGGATTCTCAACCACTGCGCCACCAGGGAAGCCCTTGCCCCATTTTTTAAACACGGGAGCTCTCACCTTTTCTACTTAATAAGTTTGCATATTGATGCAATAACTCTAAATTTTGCATTCTGGCAATCAACAACAGCTGAATATATGCCATATTATATTATACTATATTAAGATTCTATACATATTATAATATTCACACACTACATACATAGAAATATATAAATATATAGTGATATAAATAATATGTATCACCGTACTGATGAATTATTTCATCTTCATGCCAAGACCAATGATCTTCTTTTCTTACACAGGCTTTTCTAGAAATAAGTAACACCACATAAATATGGTTAAGTCTTTTGTCACAAAAATTCTATAAACTCCCTAAGTGTCAGATACATAATCCTTTATATAATACTATATATAGTAATGCTATTATAATAGTAATAGTATTTTTAGGTTCTTAAAAAATGTCATTTCTTTGCACTAAAACTAGCTTTTAGATGCATAAATGGCAACATATCTGGCTAGGAAAAAAATGAATTTCCACCTAGAACAAGTTTATAAAAAGATTAATCATATCGATAGAATAAAATAGGCCAATTTTTACTGCAAAGAAACATTTCAGTGTGCAGAATTACCAGAGAGAAGAATGTTTTCTCTTGATTTCCATTTTGGAGTTAAATTTACAGAAAATAGCCTTCAACTCTCAAGGAAAAAGAGTTTTTATTTATTTTTCTCTTTTCCTTCTTGTAACACAGA
Source organism: Neophocaena asiaeorientalis asiaeorientalis (assembly GCF_003031525.2). Lineage (NCBI taxonomy): Eukaryota > Metazoa > Chordata > Mammalia > Artiodactyla > Phocoenidae > Neophocaena > Neophocaena asiaeorientalis. The sequence continues at coordinate 309,767 of NW_020174425.1, read as the reverse complement.
GCTCCAGGACACTATTTTGTTATTGGTGGTGGTGTTGTTGCTTACAGACTTTTTTAAATGTCAAAAGTAATGGATTCTTTGATTTACTGATAGACCACTAAACTCCTAGAGGTGATCACACGCATCTGCTCTGACCTTCCTTATCACAGTCTCTGTAACTAGGACCATGTCACTGTTTTGCTCACTGGATGCCCAGGGGCTGCATGGCATTGTCCAGTTGAATGATCTAGTGGTCTGTGTCTTGGAAGCATTGACCTTTCTGTCCATGGAGAGCCTTCTTGGTTAACACCTGTCCATCCCTTCCCCATGTCTTGATATCTCTCTTTCCTAAGTGTCTCTGAGACCATCAAGGCAGCCTTAATGTGTCGTGTGTTTGACGATGTCCATCTATCTATGTCCTTTCTATAGAAGATGGAACACAACCCACTTCTGAAAGTTCAAATCTTTATAAAATCTGAAGTTAATAAAGATATATCAGTAAGAGGAACAGATTACTGCATCACAGAAGAAGAAGAGAGTGGCTGTGCAGGACAGCCCTTGGTACCATGTCCAAAGGTGAACTGCTTAAGGTGGGTGTTGGGCCTTAAAGAAGAATACGTTGGTGGACAAGATCAAGGTCTTCTTCATAGAGAAAAGTAGTTTGGCTGCATTTTATATTCTGTTATCTCATTACTTACTATGAAATTCTCCTCCCGGCCTTTGGGACACTTGCTTTATCATCTGTCCAGTTGGAGACAGAGAATTAGAAACGTTGGCTGTTTCCAGCTCTGATTCAGCACTCTGGGGGCATGAAAGCCAGGAGAAATGTGTTGGCCCGCAAATGAGCTGCTCACAGCAGCACGTTGTGGATGAAGGCTCGTGAGTAACTAGTGCTGAGCCCCAGAATGAGGACACGTGATGCTGGGTTTAATAAATGCAATCCCAAGGTGAATTTGAAGCAGAGACCTAGACCAAGGTGACTTGATGTAGGCAGCAACGTTCTGTTTGTCTCTGCTTTCTGAGTATGACCGTATGAGGCAGGCCTCTCCTGGGATGTGCAGCCAGGGACTAGAAAAATCTAATGACATATGAAAGAAAAGCCCTTCAAGGTGTACACACCTGGAGAGTGGCTCAGAACTGCAGTTTTAGAGACCTGCCATTGCTTCCCTCCATAAGCAGCAGAAGTAAACATTAGAATGTACTACTTTCTCCTCTTCCTTCCTCTTCCTCCCCCTGTTCCTCCTCCTGCTCTTCCTTCTCTTCCCCCTTGTCTTCCTTTCTCTTTAAGTTTTGCCTCTCATTTTGTCAAACCAGGGATTAAAATTTGAATCTTGACTTCCTGTTCTGTTACTCAAAGTGAGGGATGAATTTGGAAAGCTCACTTGTTAACAGAGGTTATATATACAAAGGCTAAATCAGTAGATGGAGAAGGTCAAGTAGGTCACCCCTCTATGAGCTTCTGAGTAAACAATGCCCCTTTACTATGATGTGTATTTCTAAAATAGCTGTGGACCATGGTAGGCACTTGGAGAGGCATCCTGTCCCATACCCCACCGTTAGTGTATAAGCGTGCTCAGGACACAAGTTTACCAGAGAGCCATTAAAACTCAAAATAGCCACATTTCAAGTATGGCTCTTAATTAGTAGCATGCGAATAAACTGAGAAGTTAATAACCCTTCTGTCCTTCAAAATTATTCTCCAGGTTATAAACTCTTTGTCAATCGTAGCATTCTCTCAAAAATGCTATTCAAGAAATGTCAAAGCTACTCGAACTCTTATGTTTCTACAGCAGAAATATTGTTGATGTTTTTTAACAAAAAAGATGCATATGAAATAAAGGGGAGGATTGAGGATTATGAAATCTCCACCTTTGGAAGTATTTGGGTGTTCGGTATCGGCCATCTGTGCTGGTTGTTGTGGAGGACCTGCCCGGGCCCTTCATTTGGCGTGGCTGCCCTGCAGGCCAGCTGAACTTCCCACTTGCTTCACAGTCCAGTTGAATTTCAGCATCTGTCCCTGCATGCACAGATTAAACACCTGCTGGCTTCTAAACCCTCTGAAGACCTTTGCTGCTCATGGAGTGAAGGGAAGTTGGAGCTTGGACAGCACATTTGGGCAATTTCTGACACTACAACTAAATACACTGTACAAAATTCACATTCTCTCCAACACAATTCCCTCACCAATTCTCTTCCAAATATTTCTGTAGAGGGGAAAGAGCATCAGGTGTAGACCACCTGTCTCACATAGTTGGGGGGTGGGGGATCTTGAATTAGATCTTCCTCTTAGGTCCGGAAGCCAGATATTCACTTCTGCCAGCGATCCTGTGAAAGGCTGGGCTTCCTGGGTTCCCACTTCGTGCACTGGGCTTTAGGGAAGACCAGGACACAGAGGATCAGAAACCCTTAAGTCATTGCCATCGTGTCGGTTGCAGGAATTGACGTTGACAGACTGTATCTCTTACAGTGCCTTCCCCATGATGCCCTACTGTGAGCATGTAGTATCTCCTCCCCACTGCCTGCCCTTAGCTGGCCATGCTGTACTATAAGTTAGCATTATTTTTTTTTTTATAATTCTCCTGGTGTTAGCAATGGTCTACATTTACCTCAGAATACTTGTGGAGAATTCAGTTGTCTCCCTACCCTTGTCTTGTGTGTAATCTATAGTTACTAACCCATTAAACACACTGTTCTATGTCTGTATTTGTTTCATCTTTGAAGAGAAGTAGATATAGAATTGTCCCCATGGTGCTGGAACATTTAACAAAGCTCATTAAAAAATACCCTCTGGTCTGTTTGAGTGTCTCTATTTGAGGCTTTTAGGTCTCTATGCTAACATTTATGCCTTGATGGGAATAAAACATTTTTTTCTTCCAGATTCTAAGTTTATTATAGTTGAATCACAGTATTTATATCTTGAAGGAATTTTTGTGCTAGTCGAGGATGGAGCCTTGTTTCTCTCATTAATCCTTATACTTTCATCCCTCCCCTTTTTGTTCTTAGAGACTCCCAAAGTAGTTCAGTAGTTTTGCTCTATTTCCACTCATATAGTTTCAATAAATATTTCCATAAATACCAAACGGGAAAATGTTTGCAGATGTGTTCTGGGATTGTCAACTGAACCAAAAGTTTGTGTGCCAAACATGAAAGGGTAAGTTTAGTGAGAAAACTGGCGCCTTTCATCTCTCTCACTGATCCAGCTCAGACAGCATTGGGAATGCACTGAAGAGAACACTCTGTAAGAAAACATTTTATGAAATATGTATCACAGCAGCTATCATGTTCTGTTCTTCGAAGGGCCTCATTTCTCACCCGAATGTAGATTAGCAATGTCCATTCATTCATGGCTAGGTAATGTTTGCAGGTTTTTAAGCCATTCTCCTTTGATTTTATATGTCATAGTTTTAAAAAATGAATAATTGTCATATGAATAGCTCTATTTTTCTAGGTATTATTACATGTCATCCTGTCTACACTTCATTCATCCTTTAGCACATAATTTAAGTGTCTTTTAGTTTTGTGAACCTTTCTTTTCTGCCCCTTCCCCCTCCTCTCAGACTTAACTTGTCACTCTCTCCCAAAGTCAAAGAAACTATAGTCCGTCCCCATAGTAAAATTCCAAACATTTCCAAAAGAAGAGGAAAAGGGGGTATTTTAGGGAAGCAAGATGTTTTACTCATGAATGACTTCTTAGCTAACCAAAATGGAAGTAAGGTTTTCCAAGAGTAGAAGGAATTGAGACCTTCTGTTCCCCAGATTTCCACAAAACAAATTAAATCTGACTCCAAGTTTCTTGGCTTCGGACTCAGAGGAAATTCTCTCTCAGCCATTTGGGGGAAGGGTACCTTTTCTTCCCAATTCTCCCCAAATCCTGGCATCCCACTGTTGCCAATCCCATCCATTCCTTTAGGGCCACACAGATGACTCAGGCTGTCATGCATATCAAAACACACTGGACTACCAGTATGCATGTTTTCCGAGACTGCACTGTCCATTGGAATCCAGGGGCTTTGTGAGTTTTATGCCACCCATGGGCACAGAAATCGATTCAGGCTAGGAGCCCTGGTTCCTGGGATATAGCTTCCCTAAATGGTTTGCCAAGCCAGTGCACCCAGATGTCTGTGCCTTTCCCCTCCCCAGAGTGGCATGAGGAGGTGGTTCTGGGTCCATTTCACTTGTAGAACCTACCCTAGTCTTGACTCTTCCTCCAGCTTGATACTTCTGTGCCCTCCTCTCTCTGCCTTCCTTGCACCTAACACAATCTGCTCCATGGGATTCAAGACACAAATTTAGCCTTCTGTTTTTAGTCCTCTGTTTTCCTTCCCAATAGAAAGTATTCTTATGCCAGGGAACTCAAAGCCTGAGAGGAAAAAATTATAGGGGGAAACCCACATAACTAAATGTCTCAATAAGTTATTTCACTATCAACATAAAGTAAATCCTAGTCTCTTTTTAGCCACTCTTTCTGAAGTTAATGTAATATCCGTCTCACCCAAGGAAGAAATGACCCAAGGTCAATCTGACCTCTTATTCACTCTTAGGGAATATATCAGTAACTGAGTCATTAAACGAAGCCCATTCTGCCTGTCTTACTCATAGAACTTCATTAGGTTTATCTAAAATGTGCTTGAAAAATAATCTAATTTATCTTGCTCTAAGTAATTTAATTAGAATTCAATTAAATTCAGTAGAATGCATACATCATTTTAGATGTTGCACCTTGATTCATTTTATTTGCTATTTTTACTTTAAAGATGTAGTGAAGTTAGTTAGCCCTGCAGTAGTCTATCTAAAGTAATCCATTTCATACATAAACTAACTAGTCCTCAGGAGCACTAAGGGAAACAAAATGTGTCCATCATTATGCATGCCACACACAACTCATTTGAATTTAATCTCTTTGGCAGACCGTGTGCTGGGGAGACAGGTACTTCAGGTATCAGTTCACTTACACTTCCAAAACCGACACCTTTTTAGCCCCTACCTTGTTTTCCATCTGACACACACACACGTAAATAGATCAATAAGAGAAAAGAAATGATATTCAGACTCTATTCAAATCACCTTCACAGTCACTATTAAAACTTTAAGGTGTCAATCCAAAAGCACAAGCAACAAAAGCAAAAATAAACAAGCGGGACTACATCACACTAAAAGGCTTTTGCAAAGCAAAGGAAACAGTCAACAAAATGAGGGCAATCTACAGAACAGGAGAAAATATTTGCAAATCATATATCTAATAAAGGGGGTTAATATCCCAAATATCGATATATAAGGAACTCATACAACTCAGCAGTAAAAAACAAAAAAACCAAAAAAACCCCCAATTTAAAAAAAATGAGCAAAGGACCTGAATAGACATTTTTTCAAAGAAGACAGACAAATGGTCAAGAGGTATATGCTATAAGCTTCTGTAATTTAAAAACAAAGGGGGATAACAAGCATCTTTTTCCTATATTTCCTTGATCCCAAATTGCTGATAGGTGAGGCATCTCAAGCAGGCGGTGAGCCGTCTTGGTTTACCAGTGTGCTGGAGTGCTGGAGCTGTGGTAATGCCTCAGCATTGCTCCCAGCCACCAGGCTGCATCACTGCAGCTGTTTCAACTAAGGATAGGTGGTTTCAAGAAGTTAGGCTGGAGGAGAGGTGGAGGGATAGGAAATACGCCTTTAGCAAAAAAAAAAAAAAAAAAATTGTTAGAAATAAAATTAGAGTGTTTGTTTTTAGCTCTTGAAGTTTTACCTAATTTCCCTGTTAGTTGAACTTTAAAACATTGAATGAGGCCATTCCCATTAACATTGTCTTCTTTCATATTTTGCCACATACTCATTGGATGACCTCTGTGCCTTGGACAATTTGGACACATTGCTGCAGCCTTTACTAAGTGACACAGGTGAGCTCGGTGAAATGTGTCAAAGATCGGAAACTGCTTGGATTTCCCCAAATCTTGAAAAGGAAGGAAAGGGCTTTGTAAATGGTTTCTGTTGGAGACAGTAAGTGACTGCTTTCCCCAGCAGTGTCTGCTGTAAGAGGGCCAACCCGACTGAAGCCGTGTTGAAGGTTAGGAAGGCACCTCACCTTGTCCCTTCCCACCCCGGGGACTGGATTTCACCAAAGCCAGTGTCTCAGAGCACAGCTGGTACCTTCAACAGCATTTCACAATGAGCTCAAGGAAGAGAACGTGAGTGTGCGATTTATGTTTACATAAGTGACCCTTCATTTTTCTTTTCTTCCTTGTTCTTAAAGAATACGACTTGAGCGCCTGAGGCTGGTTTTCAGTCATAGCCTTGGCAGCTACGTTACTTATAAGAATAGGCTAATCTTGGGCTTCCCTGGTGGCGCAGTGGTTGAGAGTCCACCTGCCGATGCAGGGGACATGGGTTCGTGCTAAAAAAAAAAAAAAAAAAAAAAAAAAAAAAAAAAAGAATAGGCTAATCTCTTTTTTTATAGAGCATGAATTTAATGAGAAGGCTCATTTTCAGAAAAAAAATCACTATGGCACCGTTGGTTTGTAATCTGCCTGATATTTTTGGGGGGCCTGCTGTGTTTACCATAATGCTTAGTCTTAGCACCTTTTAAGAAGTTGGAACATTGTGTACCTTATGAACCAACCTGAGTTGTCTTTGAACAAATTCTTCGATTTAATATTGTTATTTTTTCTTTTTCCACCAGCCCCTACTCCTGCCTCAAGTCTTAAAAATTTAAAAATCCTCCTTCGATTGCCTGGCCTCAGGAGGTCCTCCCACTACCCGTCACCCCCAATTCTGTCCTCTTCCATCTTAAAGGCAGCTGAGAACCTTTTGGTATTTCCCATTTAAGGACATCCCTTCCTTCTGATCTTCTAATTGCCTTTTCCTCTTTTAACCCTGAAGCAGAAGTGGCAATAATAGATTTTTTTATATTAGAATCATCCCTACAATAGAAATTTCAACAGGTCAAATCTCTTAAATAGATAACATTTAATTATGGTAAATAGCCAATGTTCACTCTTTCAGAAGACCTTTTCCTCTAGAATAAATGTTTTCTAGCCCATCTTGCAAAAATTGGATTTTGATGTAATTTTGAGTTGTTTTTCAAGGCAGTGTGTCAGAAGTACTGAGATAAAAATACTCCTTTACTCTCAGATCCTTGTGATGGGGCAGTTGGTATCATCTTTTGATGCAAAGAATGAGGTGGAAAATGTCAGCTAGTCTCCACTCAGAGAATCTTCTTATGACTTGAAAGCAAAGGCAGATATATTTGTCTTCTAAAATGAGGCATGGCTTCCCTATTTATTTATCCTGAGTTCCCTGTTAAGTTCTTCCAAGTAAAAGGCATAATTGATGATCTCAGTTGATTATACATTTTTCAAGCAGGTTTTAATTGTGTGTGGAGAAGTTCAGCACTTAGTGGAATCTAATTTTCCCAATTTGCTCTCCTTCAAATACACTACACTTCATGCATACAAATTTGGTAAATGTGGGATAAAATAATGGAATTTGACATGGGTCTTTATTTTTAAAGAAAGTGAGTCACCAGTCCACTTGTACTTTCTTTGTTTTTATTTATTCAGTAGATTTGAAAGTTAAATGCCATTTGGCCTTAGGGTTCACTAACATAATTCAAAATGCAAAGTTAAAAACATTTTGTAATGAAAAATGTCAAAGTCATTTAAAAATGCATCAAGAAAGAAGACAGCAACACAGCTGGCCTAAAATGTAGTCATCTCTTTCCTAATCTCCAAGAAGATATTAGCAAGTGTGAGAATTCAAGTCAGAAATTCCTATTTAAAACTAAGATCTGTTAGTTTCATAATAGTCATGTCAGGTAGGACGCCTCAAAAATTCCTCATTTGCTTTTTTTTTTTTTTTTTTGCTTTCCTTCCCCAACTTACGAAGAGCAGGAATCCTTTAAACTTTCCATATTTAGGAATAAATTAATTAGTCAGAACTTCAGGAAATAAATCTGGGATGCATGTTAGCAATATTTTCTCAACGTATCAATGCAATCATACAGATCTATTTAAGTAATCAATAAGGGTATTTGGTACTTATGAAGTGTGCTAAAATGTAATAAGAGCTATTATTCTGAGTATTTATCATGAACCAGATACTGTAGTAGGAAGTTTATATCAACTGTCTCATTTAGTCCTCATGACAGCCCTGAGAGATATGTATTTTTATCCCTATTTTATAGTTGAAGAAAATAGATGAGTCTCAGCTACTTAGTGGCAGAGTCAAGATCCAAACCCAGATCTATCCATTTCAAAACATATTCTTTCTCTTTCTGACTTACTTCACTCTGTATGACAGACCCTAGGCCTATCCACCTCGTTAGAAATAGCTCAATTTCATTTCTTTTTAGGCTGAGTAGTATTCCATTGTATATATGTGTCACATCTTCTTTAGCCATTCATCCGATGATGGACACTTAAGTTGTTTCCATCTCTGGAAGAGATATGGGAACATATGTATATGTATATGTATAACTGATTCACTTTGTTATAAAGCAGAAACTAACACACCATTATAAAGCAATTATACTGCAATAAAGATGTAAAAAAAAACAACAACACACAAAAACCATATTCTTATTTTATGACACCATGGTGGCTCTCTGGAGGAAGATGACAAAAGTTTTAACCTTACAAGCTAAGAATTAAAAACATACCTTTTAGGGGCTTCCCTGAGGGGCTTCCCTGAGGGGCTTCCCTGAGGGGCTTCCCTGGTGGCGCAGTGGTTGAGAGTCCGCCTGCCGATGCAGGGGACACCGGTTCGTGCCCCGGTCCGGGAAGATCCCACATGCCGCAGAGCGGCTGGGCCCGTGACCCATGGCGGCTGAGTCTGCGCGTCCGGAGCCTGTGCTCCACAACAGGAGAGGCCACAGCAGTGAGAGGCCCGCGTACCGCAAACCCCCCGCCCCCCCTCCAAAGTACACATCTCAGGGGAAAATACAAGTTGATCCGCTGGGATCCAGGAAGAAAATATTATCATTAGTTTATATGTGGGGAAAAAAATGAAAATAATTAAGCTTGACTAATTTTTAACATATAAATTGACCCTGGTGCAATTTCTTAATTTGTAGATCAGATCGTTGCAACTTTATTTTTTAACTGCCGTGTAATTTTTTCTTTTCTTTATCTTTTTTCCTTACCTGTTTTATTCCTACCTCCCTTCTTTCTCTTTCTTTCTTTTTGGTAACAGCTTTATTGAGATATTATGTAATTCACATACCATACAATTCATCTATTTAAAGTGTAAAATTCAATGTTTTTTAGAATATTAGTATTTAGTATTACAGATATGTGCAACTAACACCACAGTCATTTTAGAACATTTCATCACCTCGAAAAGAAACCCCCTACCCTTTAATTATCACCTCCTGATCCCATCCCCCTAGCCCTCAGCAACAAGCTATCTACTTTCTGTCTCTGTAGATTTGCCAATTCTGGACATGTCATATAAATGGAATCATGTAAACTGTGGTCTTTTGTCACTGGTTTCTTTGGGTGATTGACTCCTTTAAGGTGTATGAGATTCTTTGACAGAGGAGTGGCTGTCCTGCTGTCAGAGGGGGTTCATAGTAGCCAGTTTATGTGAGTGTCTGGTTAAAGAATTTAGCAATTGTATCATCTCAGTAACTAAGCTTCACAAAGAGGATTGTTGCCTTAAAAATGATTCCTACACAAAAGCTGAGAGTCAGAGGTAATACCACAATGTACCATAAATAAATAACCAAAAAAAGTGCTCAGCTGAAACTTCTCTTATTCTTAATCTGACCCTTCTCCATCAGCCATGTGGCAAAGTAAAACAAACACAGTGAAATCTAATCACATGTAACAAAAATATTAGCTACAATTTGTAATTGTCAATAAGACAATTTATAAGACAAAATATGCATTTACTTCTACTTTTATTAAGGGTGGACTTTGCTCTGAGTATACAGCATGCCTTAAGATATTACCTGACATATTGTTAGCAAGCAGTTAAAAAACTAAGCAACCATAACATAAAAATAACTTATGCGATTTGTGGGGGGAGGGAAGGGAGTTATGTTTAATGTCATACAACCCATCACTTTTTTAAAAATTCCGTTAAATATAATAATCATTGTTTTGCCTCAACTGGTATTTCTTATTTATTAAGAAATGATCAAAATCCTTATATCAATACTACTGGAGAAGTTCCTCTTCTTATCACTGTAAACACGGCTATATTACACAAGAAAAACAAGATGGCAACATTCTGCAAATAATATTGAAAGATGCATAAAAAGCTATGCTGAAGATTTGAAGAAGCAAGTATTAAAAGCCTGCAGCTTTGCAATGCTGAGATGAAAGTACAGATGTATCTAGCATGCCTCCGTCAGAGGTGGATTTACCATGAAGCTAGTGGAGTTTCAGGGATGCCAAACTTGCACAGAGACATGTGGTTCTTCCCTCTTGCTCCTTATTGAAACTTTTCCCCCATAATGCAAGCAGGATTTGGATCTAACTAATGGAATGAGCAGAGAAATTTGGGGATGTTGTGGCAGAAGCTTACTTCGTTTCCCGTGCTCAGAAATTCCAAAGAACAATTCTTACTGAATTAAAACACTACCCTACGCTTTAGGGTCTTCTGCTTCTTACCTCTCTTTACCCATCTCTGCTATTACTATGATTTTCACTGGCCAGCCCAGTGATTCTGCGTGTCAGTGTCTGCTTCTGAGACAGCACAGCATTTCTTCTTTCCTGGAATGATATGCCACCTTCAAAATACCAAATTAACTCTCTTCCATTATTTAAAACAAGCAAAACTGACGCAAAACTCTGTTCTCCATGAAACCTTTCCATATTTGCTTTGGCCAATTTAAAAAATAAATTTATTGAGTATAGTTGATTTACAGCGTTGTGTTAGTTTCTGCTGTACAGCAAAGCGAATCAATTATACATATATATATATCCACTCTTTTTTTAGATTCTGTTCCCGTATCAGTCATTACAGAGTATTGAGTAGAGTTCCTTGTGCTGTACAGTAGGTCCTTATTAGTTATCTATTTTATACATAGTAGTGTGTATATGTCAGATTGGGACTGACATATTCTTTGCCTAGTTTTAAAGACTGACATTATCTCTGATAACTTCTAGCAATTTTATATAGACTTACTGGAGTACATGGGTATTTTTATGTTCTCTATGCAGGTACAGTAGCTTCACTTATTTAAGTTCCATGCCCCTCCACGCTTCTTGGAGGCAGGGACCAAGCATCCCTTCCTCATAACCTGTACCCAGCAAGGCCTTGCCAAATGCTACTGAGTGATCTCTTTCTCTGCAGCTAATCCCCAAACCTGCAGAGTGTGTGCATAATAAATGAGTAAACATTGCTGCTAACTCAGCTACCAAAGGGTTTAATCAAATACACAGAAGGAATAGACTTTAAGATCGAAGATACCAATCTCAAGAGTTAATGACTACACATCAGTGTCTTCTAAAAGTAAGTCAGAATTACAGAGTAGAAGGAAATGTAGAGCTCATTATCTTAGCTTGAGTTCCCCAGAAAGCACAGGCTTAAGTGCCGCTACTTTAGTTAGGACTGTAATCCCAGGGAGTAGGAGTGAGGAAGGGAAGGTGGGAGGGACAGTTCTGGGGCACTGAGTACCCAACAGAGAACCTTGTGAGGCAGGACCATCTTTAGAGAACCTGCAGAAGTGACTGCTTCTCGGGACAGTCTGTCAGGGGGAGGGCCAGGGGGAGAGGAAGAAGAAGAATCTATCTGTCTGCTTTAGTTTTCTATTGCTCAACCTCCCAGTTGCTGATGAGTGGGCACCAAATAGGTCCTCACAAGGTCTGGCCTTCAGCATCAACCTGGAATCTCCAGGGTAGAAGGCACACAGAATGGGCATGAGGCCCGGGGCCACTGGGCTGGGCCCACACAGTTTTGATTGCAGTCTATTCACAGTCTGTCCTGGCAGCCGCCACTGGAGCTAGGATACCTTGGAGATAGTGAGACCAAGAAGATTTGAAGGGGAGCATAAGTATCTTACACACTCGTCAATTAAACTATCCTTACTTTACACGAAGGAATCCGAGCCCAAAGTTGGAGATGTGCAGGATCATGGAGCTTAATCAACGGAACTCAAGAGCCAGGGGCTTCTAACTCCCTATTGGTGCTTTCCACTGTTCTGTCCCACTTCTCTAGACAAACAACATCTAATATACATGCACATCTGTGACTCATCCTCTCACACTAGAGTTTCAAATGTCTCCTACACTTACTACCTCATGGACTCAGTGGAATATTGTTTACGAGGGCTTCCTTGTGACTTACTTGGTTTCCTCTAAAAAACAAAAAGAAAAGAAACTGATACCACAGAACCAGAGAACAGGTTAAATTCCATGAATACAGAATCTGAGGCAAAGAAACTCCAATTAATGTAAAACCTCTGGAGATGTGTATTTGCTTCTTGCCTAATAATCTCCTTACATAGAAGTCTAATTAATACTTAAATGGAATAAAGCCTTTCAGCAAAGATCTTCAAGAAGCCAGTGTCCTAACTTCTGAAAACAGCAATCTCGTCAAAGAACATAGTAGAACACATTCTTCCCATATTCAAGTGGTACTGTGTTTAGTCAAGGCAGTATATACGTGTTATTTATGTACGTACATCTGAATTCATATGCTGATTCAGATCTGACATGATTTGCCTGAGAATAGTTAACAGAATGAAGATGTTTCTGCAGAAAGTTTGATGTGCTCTCCTTCAAGATGATGATGTAATTGTTTCACTCTCATACCAAAGAATTACAAAGCAATATGATTATGTAACTCTATGCTGAAATTTTTCATACCTCTTTAAAAGAATGTATTCTTATAACTAAGGGAAGAAAATGAGATTCAACTTATGTTTTATATTAAATCTTATTATTTTGAATATCTACTTTGTAAAACACAAGTTTATTTACAAGATTCTAACGTCTATTTCTTTAACAGAACGGAGCTTTTGTGGTAATGGTTTATGTCGGTCTTTATGAATACAAGCTCTATTATAACAGGTATTCAGCTTCCAGCAGCACTTTTTCCTGAGACTCATACATTTTTCATTGTCTAGTCATTCTGAATTTAAAGTGGATAGGATGTCCTTTTAAACACATAAACAAAGATGAAAATGTGTATCATAGTCTCTTCTCCATTTCTGCTGCTAAAATTATAGGAACTCTGTATCCTATGTTAGAATGCATCTGGTGTGCTATTCTATAAACTACATGAATAGCCAACAGCTCCCAGTATAAAATTCCACCCGGCACCGTATTTAGCATCATTTTTGCAAGATAGCACCTTACCAGGCTTGTTCAGAAATGCACCAGAAAAGAGTTTATTAATCTCAGTGTCTAACTGGCAGAAGGAATACGGTGAAAATGAGATTTTTTTGTCTTTCAGAGCTAGTAGTTTTTCAAGATAAGATAAGCAGTCTTTCAAACCTTCTGATCTTTTTCATTTGTAGATATTTTTTCACTTGTAAATTTGTTCATTCATTCATTCTGTATTTATTGAGCATTTATTTCCTTCCCATTCAGGAGTCCTCAAGGCACCAGGAATATAGAAATGACTAGAATAGCTTCCCTTCTTTTCAGGAACTCATGAGTCATACAGTATGGTGAGCACAAGTAGAGATAGGAACATACAGAGAAGGACACTTAACTCAGCCTTAGCGAGCAAGGGGCGGCCAAGGGGAGGCTTCCTGGAGAAGATGGTACCTTAAGTTCATGAAGAATTAAGTGAAGGGACCAGACATCTGCTGTAGTGGTTAGTGTGGGAAAAAATTGTTAGGAGGGGTAAGGTGACAGTAAATGAACTGAAAAGATCCATAGGCAGAGACAGTGGTAGGAAGACATTCTGAGGCACAGATCACCAAAAGGATTTGCTCTGTGCTAAAAAAGAACAAAGGAGAATCTGATGAGAGGAAGATGGTGGGGCAGTGGAGAGGAGTGGGAGGTGGAATCAGCCGAGTGTCAACATCTAGGTTTATTTATATTTTTATTTATTTTGCTTTGATGATTCTAGTAACTTAGCTCAGATATGCAGACTTGCAACAGCTCCAGTACTAGCTCCCTTCACTTGGGAAAGGACTGGTGAACTAATCTGATAAAAGGTCCCTTCCATTCCTTCCTGTTTTACAAGTCATGTTTATTAGCATGATGAACAAAACCATAATGTGTGTTTTCTATCAGATCATACCAGCAGCAGCTGAATGACACGGCCACTAATTAAAAGCAGAAGTTGAATACAGCAGATTTGCTGTTTTGTTTGGATGAAGAAACAAGAATAAGCTTGTGTTGACCCCTGTTGAAAGGCACACATTACAGATGTCTTGGTGGAAGAGTTTTCATCAGTCAGTTGGGACGAATTGTTTTGTCTTCACCTTCCCCAGAATATTTCTGGAAACCAGCCACTTAGGTTTAGCACTGTGTTCCGTGCCCTCTGTGAGGGAAAAGAGTATTTTTTTAGCAGCATAATGATGGTGTAGCATAGTAATTAGGAAGTTGGGATTTGGAATCATATGACTTAGTTTCTATCCATATCTTCCCCCGCTGGCTCTGTGACCTTGGGCTGGCTGCTTACCTCTCTAAGCATCAGTTTACTTATCTAGCAAGTGGAACCATAACAATATCTGCCTTGTAAAGTTATTATGAGGATTAAATAAGACAGAATGTATAAATCTAAGCCTAGGACTCGGCACATAGAAAGAACTTAATAAATATGAATTATTATTGCTATTTCATCTTACCTGGGTCCATTTTGTAGTAAGTTACTTGGGAACTAAGCTCCAAAATCTTGGTTTAGTAGTTCCCCAGTGACAAAGACTATGTCTTATTCATCTTTGCATACATAGTGCCTGGCATGTGGAGGCTGTTTTATAGTATTCAACATATTGGCACATATACATCAGAAGTACTAAAATTTCTTTTCTCTTATGTCAGCACTCTGTCATTTTTTTGTGGCTTGATTTTGTTCAGGATATCGCCAAGGTTTCAAATACCATGGTTGTAACTTAAGCAGTTGTAGGAATTACCATGTCCTAGCAGGAGCCGTCGACCTTCCTTTCCCAAGGAGACACACTCCATACACAGCATTCTCCAGTGGACATACTCAGCACCAGGACCCACTCTCTGGTATATGAGCTGTAACTCTCCCCACTTCTCTTCCACTTAAGGATGTAAGTTATTATGCAAGTAAGAGTGACCCAATGAGAGGATGATCATGAGTCCACTCTAAATTATTTTTAATCATTTTAAACGTTATTATTTTAACTATTTTTGTTATGTTTATGTTATGTAGTGACTAGATCAAACTTCTTCAAAGGATTCTTTGAACTCTTTAAAATTCTTCAAAGTCAGCACCTTTATTTCTCACCACTTCTGTCCAATTAGTCACCACTAACTATCCCTTCTGTGAAATTCTCTGTTCCCTTTGTTTCCATGATACCGAGTGTTGCTCTGGTACTGACCTCCAAAAGTGGTCTTTCAAAGGCTGGCAGTGACCACAAATCATCTTCTGTCAGTCCTCGTTCTTCACGCCCTCTAAGCAACATTCAATATTACAACTGTTGCCTCCATGAAAGTCTCTGTTCCCTTGACATAAAGAACTCTCTTGGTCTTCCCCTTAGCCTTCAAACCACTTCTGACTCCAATGATGTGCCTCTTCTTTCGTCCCTAACCCCAATCTGGGGATTCTCTAAAGACTTCCTAGGCCTTCTTATTTTATTTCCTCTTCTTCCTTCCGTGTTGTTAGCATCCGTTTCCAGTACTTTAGCCGCCACTCTTATATGTAAAAGTTCCACATATTTTTCTCCTGGTTGACCTCCCTATCCAACTCTGATCCCATGATTCTAATACTGTTGGATCATTTGGAAGTTCATTTGGCAGCTCAAATTCAATATACCAAAAATGTTTGTTATCTTTACACTAAAACCAACTCCTTATCGTGGTTTTTGTTAGTGGGTATCACACTTCTCTTAGGCTGGCTTAAAAACCTTTGAGTTAAATCTGGTACTTCTCTTTACTTCTGCTTTTCTTTCTTCTTTTTTTTGAAATCATCCTTTCATCTCAACAAAACTGTTCAGTGTTGCCTAGGTCTACCTCTGCACTGTCTTGAAGCTCTCCATTTTCTACTTCCTCTGAATGGTACTGCCCAGCTGTAAATATAGTGAAGAACATTATACCAGCATCACAGTAAAAGCAATAATTATAGTATAATGATATAGAAGTAAAGGAGATATATCCCAGGGAAGAGAGGGCAGAGAAGACTTTTTAAAGGGGGTAACATAACGTGTGAGCCAAATCTTGAAAGATGAATAAGAGTCAGACTGACACGTCGGGATGAACATTCTGGAAATAATAACATGTGAAAAGGAATGCCAACAAAGAAGACCACGACTCATTATTGAAGTGCAAGTAGCTCTGTAGGTCTGGAGCTCTGGCTTCATGGGGGAATAAAGTGGGGAAGCAGGAGGCAGAGCTTTGCGGTAGTAGGAGTGGAGGGAGGGTATTGAGGGCCTTGTTTCAGTATCTGCTGCTGCATAACAAACCACCCCAAACTTCATGCCCTAAAACAACACAACCAATGATTATTTCTCACAGTTCTCCAACTGGGCAGCAATCACTGGGGATGGTTCATCTCTGCTCCACATGACTCAGGTTGGCGCTGCTCCACTGGGGCCAGAGGATCCACAATCCTCACTCACATGTCTGGTACTTCAGCTGAGGTGGCAGTGGTTGGCTGGGTCTCCCTTCTTCTTTTCACACAGCCTCTCAATATTCGGTAGTCTAGCTCTGGTTCTTTACATGGAAGCTGTATCCTAAGAGGGCAGAAAATGGAAGCCGCAGAGCTTCTTAAGGTTTAGGACAAGAAGTCACATGACATCTCTCCCCCTACCTTCTATTGGTCAAAGCAAGTCACAAGACCAGCTCAGCTTCTGGAAGAGGAAAATAGACCCCACCTCCCTTTGGGAGAAGCAGCATGAATATAGAGGGATGTGAGGAAATGTTGGCAGACATCTTTGTAGATGGTGTAACATAGGCCTTATAGATCACTGCATTCTGTAGGGTACCATCTATAGGGTATCATCTATAGGGTAGGATTTTAAGCAACAGACTGACATTTTAAACTTACATGTTTAAAAATATCGCTTTGACTCCTTTGACACCTTTATGAAGATTGAATTGAAGGGTCAGGGCCAGTACCTGGAAACAGAGCAATCTACTCATCTACCAAGGCAGCCTCTGCCAATATGTTACAGGCTAACCTCTGCAGAGTCTTTTTCATAGGTCCACATGCATTGCCACAATTTGTCCTCCTCGTGGAAGCAAATGGAATGAGTGATGGATGCCTTTTTTAAAAAGAAGGATACCACCAAGGTGTCCACCCAGAACCCTGCCCAGGGGTCCAGTGCCCCTTCCAGAAAGATAGATTCACACCTGCCATGGGGGAGGGAATATGCAATGCTGCCGTTGCTCTGCATAATGCTTTTCTGTTTAGAAATACTACTCTTTGCTTATTTTATGTTCATTTTTCTTTAAATAAATAAACCAGGAAAGTCAGATGAGACCCCTGGGGAGAGCAGAAGTCTGCTTTGCAGAAGCCAGGGGCTTGTCCTGTGTCAGAGCATACAGGTGGATGTGACCATAAAGCCCACATGGGCGTTTTATTTCTATGCAAAGCGAACCATTTGACTCTTGCCTGTAATCTCCACTACAGTGGTGTGTAGGGTCAGTGCCTATAAAAAAAAAGCCATAGAAAATATTCACAGAATTTGAAATGTCTTATTGTACCCCCTCAGTCACTAAATTTCCTTCGTGAATGAGAGTTTTAATGTGTCAGCAACTGCGACTTGAGCAGAGGAGAGCAGAGACTAGTGCTTATTAGTGCTTGTTAGAGCAAACTGTTCAATATCTGGGAATGGAGAGGAAATGGTCCTTTTAGATTATCAGGGCTTTGTATGGCCCCTTTACCTAAGTGTTCCTAGAGCCAAGATTTTGGTCTATGAAGAAAAAAGTCTCTGTTTTTTGGTACAAGAACCTGAGGACAAGGTTGGAATATGGTCCTGCTTCGTCAGTGTTCAGGTTCTCTTTCAGGTTTCTGAACATTTGTTCATGCCATGGTGGCATCAGGATGATGTTAATTCCCCCCACCCAGAACTCCAGGGCTCAGTAGGTAGAAGCCAGGATCACTTGGAGAGATTTGGTCTCAAATCTCAGCTTTGCCACTTCCTAGTTATGCGACTGTAAGAAAATTCCTTAACCCCTCTAAACTTTGGTTTCTTCCTCTGTAAAACCCCAGTAAGGTAGCATTGCTGTGATGGATTAAAAGAAATACTGTTTATTGCACTTAGCCTAGTGAATGGCACAAGTGCTCAGTAAATTTTAAGTGATTGTTCTAATGGACTTTCTGCTGATCTTTGCTATGTTTCTCTTTATTTCTCAGGGAGATGTTAATCTCTGTGGCTCTAGGCCAGGTGTTATCCCTCCTTATTTGTGGAATTAGCTTGACCAGCAAGTACCTGTCAGAAGATTTCCATGCCAATACACCAGTCTTCCAGAGTTTCCTCAATTACATCCTCCTCTTCTTGGTCTATACCACCACACTAGCTGTCAGACAAGGTAAGCATGCAAAATCCCGAGAATATAGCTTTGTTTCTCTTTTAGCAACATCTGCAAGAGTGATGAGCGATGACCAGATTAACTTTTTTCACTTACAGCGTCATAAGACAATTCAAAACCCCAAATCTCACTTTTCTATTTTGCAGTAATACAGCAAACAAAATGAGTGAGTAAATCACAAAGAAGCATAAATTGTGTGAATTCAGCAGGAAGTAGGAAATGCATGTATAGGCAGAAATGTACAATTGCTTATATTTGAATTCCTGTTAGCATTCCTTGTACCCCTCAGTAAATCTAAATAGACTGCTTCGCTGGAACCTGGAAGAGGCCTGATGAAGCTGTCTTAATAAATGCTAGCCCTTAGAAATCCAAGGGGATTACAAATATATGTTCTTGGGAAAGTGTCACGAGAAAGATAAAAATAGTAAACACAAACAACTCTAGTAATAACAAAGGGGAAAAGAAAGCTACCACAAATGGCTATGTGAGATGTTCTAAACTTAAAAGAGCCAAAAAAATGAAACAAGTCCTCCAAGAGTCAGTGCAAGAAAAACTTATTAAAGGGCAATTGCAGTTGAAATCCTTGGGGTATATCTCTGGAGGATATACTTCAGAGACTTATGATTATACCTATGGCCCAGAAATAGCCAATAATAATCCCCCAGTATCAGCTGTCGACTGTAAAATATGCACTGAAAAGTAGCCATTAATAGGTTTGAAGACAATTATATACCATAATAATGAATAAAGATATGTGTATAGCTGTATACATCAATCCTAAGAGTCATACTTTTTAGAAACTTTGCTAATAATCATATATCAGCATTGAATTTTTACATTTCCTTATTTGGATTGTCCTTCAGAGTAATATTGCTTAATTAAAATGATTTGGCCAGGACTAGATTTCATCTTAGAGGGAGAGTAAAAATGAACAAGTTAGGACTGAATTCTAGTTTAACTTGGGATTTGTTTAAAGTATTGGAAAAGCTGATTTCATTTACTTCTCAAATATTGGTGTTATTGGTGTTTGTTTTTAAAATTTAACATCGGTAGGCATAATTAATTTAAGAGTAAAATTTCAAATAAAACCTCAGGCTACAAAAGTTATAGACATTGAGTCTCAGCTATATTTCCTCAGTAGGATTTGGAAGCTAATGATTTTGAATGCTACAAATGCATTATCTAAACAGTTATACCCACAATTTCACCATTGGTGCCTCAATCCAGGAAAAAACTCCAGAAAATGAGGAAATTGGGGAGGCATATACTTAGAAATTTACTTATGAGAGACTGTTAACATGAGGAATGTATAGTTTGGCCATTCAAGAAGAGAGAGCTATGCAGTTTGACTTAAAAATCACTTGATGAAAGCTTGAATAATAGTTTAGAATTATTAAAGAATAGAATGATTTTAGCCCAGTACAAGGATTATAATTAAGGATAGTAAAATTAAATGAAGAGCAATTTTGCAACACTCTAATATAACCCAAAAAATCACACGAAAGTGGTTAATTTACGTTCTGTAGAGATTTTTAGAACCAAACAGTCTAGACTACAAGATGGTGAATTACAACTAGTCTTTGGGTTCTTGTCAGTCTTACTTTCCAGGAGCCCAGAGATTTAACAAAAACTCTCATCAGGGAAAAAAATAAAATCAAGCCATTCTAAGAAACAGAGAATAATTGCACAGTTACAGGTAGAGACAGAAAAGCTTAAAAAACTAAATGTAGAAAAAGACCCAAGGTTAATAATAATACCTTCTGTTGAGGCTTTATAATGTGCCAGCTACTACATATGTGAATTACCTCTTTTATTCCTTCAATCCAAGGAAATAAGAATCATTATCCAAAATTTTATAAATGAGAGATCGGAGGCTCCCCCAGCATCAAGAACCTGCTCCAGGCTACAGAACTAGGGAGAGTAGGGGCCCCTCCCAGGCCAGGGCTGGGTGCCTTCATGGCCCGCTGTGCCCACCCATGTGCGGTCTGGGGAGGAAGGAAGAGGGTAGGGAGACAGGCTGGAGCAAAAGGAGGATTTTTCCCCTTGAATTTCAAAACCCTGGATAAGAAACCAGCCCTGGGGGCAAAGTCTAGTGCAGCACAGCACTGATGTCAGGAGGATGTGACTGTAAACGGTGCTGGGAGAGGATGGCGAGGGTGGGCAGGGCAGAGGCACGACTGGAAAGAGGCCAAGGACCAGAAACAGCAAGGAATTCAGAGGCTCTTTGGAAGGAAAAAACTGAAGAGGACCTGAGAAAATTCTTACTGTCATTGCAGTTGGTGATGGAGAGAACCAGTTTCTAAAATGCCTTATCCAGAGATTTCTGTATTGCCTCAGATTATCACTAAATATGCTGGCATGTCTTTATTTGGATGTTTACTCAGAATGTTTGTTTGTTTTAAGCTTCATCTTTAGAAGTTTTAATAGGCTGGCATTAAGCTAACATCTGGAAATCAACATAGTAATTACATTAATTTTGTATAGGCTGATTCCGTGCCATGTTTTAGAGACATAATAATCTCCTTCCTCATGCACCTCAAGATTTGAGAGGGAATGAACAGAGCAAAGAGGAGAGGATGGAAAGTGTGATGTGTGTGAGGAAAGTGCTGTCATGGCCACATTTTCTCCTCCCTACCAGGTACTTCCTAAGTACTCTGCTAAGTACTCTGCCAGGAGTGCTGCAGGTCAGGATTGAGCAAGATGCCAGCCTTCCCAATTCTTCCAGCACAGATGTCACTGGCCCCACAAGGCCACCAAATTCATTTGATACCACCTTAGGCCACACAATAGCAATAAGTTAGACTCAGGAATTAACAATCTTTCTTTATCGTTTTAATTATAAAATATATGATTGTCACATGTAAACATATTGTGATAAATGCAAGAAGGCTTTCAAGAGCATTAAGCGTGATGTTATTACAAAAGCCTTGTGGAAATTTGACTTCAGAGTTAAAGTGAATTCTCCTCACCAAATTTGCACTGAACCAATGATCAAAGACTCTGAAGCAACAGAATGCAGTATAAGTTTCAGTGTAACGCCAGTTCAAACTGGAGTTTTGAATTTGTCCCTGATTATTAATTGGTTCCTACAAAAATTTGTAGAAAACCAAAAATTGATTCCTACAAAGACCATCCTCCTTAAAAAAAAAAGTATACTGTAGAACAACTTTTAAGGCTAGCCCTTTGTGATTGGAGCTAGGTTTTTTTATTCCAGATGGTTCTAAAATTTTTAAAAATCTTGCTGTTTCTCCTAAAGAGCTTCTTTAATACAACTCTGTAGAAAAAAAAATGTACTTCAAAAAGTAGTTCCAATGACAATGTATCACATTTGAGAATTCAGATAAAATTTAGATAGCTGTTACTTGGTTAGTTGTAACCACTTTGGGGAAATTACTCAGACAATGTGGTGAAGTGGTTAAGAATCCGCCTGCCAATGCAGGAGACATGGGTTTGAACCCTGGTCCAGGAATATCCCACATGCCGTGGAGCAACTGAGCCCATGCGCCACAAATACTGAGCCTGCGCTCTAGAGCCCGTGCACCGCAACTACTGAGCCCGCGTGCCACAACTACTGAAGCCTGCGTGCCTAGAACCCATGCTCTGCAACAAGAGAAGCCATCGCAAGGAGAAGCCGACACACCACAACGAAGAGTAGCCCCCGCTTGCTGCAACTAGAGAAAGCCCACGTGCAGCAACGAAGACCCAACACAGCCGGGGGTGGGGGGAAAATATACACACACACACACACACACACACACACATACCCATTGAAATAATACCTGAAATCCAAACTCACGCTATATGTACAAAGTAGGGTTTCAGGAATTGTAAAGAAAAACGTAGTCCTCCTCTTGTGTTTCTCCTTTACTCTTACTCTACCACCACACCACAATACTTCTGACACCAGATGTGTGGCGTTTTTCCCACACCATGCAATTCTGTGACACCAGCTGGGTGTCTTACAATATAACTCAGTTCTGACAGTTCTATCTGGAGATGGATAGAAGTTATTACCTGTGCTTCTGACCTACCTGCTATAGATCAGAGGTTCCCACGAACCCTCCTTGGGTTTGGTTAATTTGCTCGAGCGTCTCACAGGACTCAGGAAAGCAGTTTACTTACTGTTTACCAGTTTATTACAAAAGGATGTGATAAAGGATATAGATGTATGCTCAGATGGAAGAGGTGAGTAGGGCAAGGTGTGTGGAAAGGGTCGTGGAGCCCCCAGGCCCTCTCTGGGCACAGCACTCTTAGCATCTCCATGTCACGTGTTCACGAACCCTAGAGCTCTCCAAACCTCATGCTTTTGGAATTTTTACGGAGGCTTCATTAGGTAGGCATGATCATTAGCTTCATTTCCAGCCCCTCTCCTCTCTCTGGAAAATGGGAAGGCGGGGCTGAAAGTTCCAGGCTTCTAATCATAGCTTGGTGTTTCTGGTGACCAGCCCCATCCAGGAGCACACCAAGAGTCACCTCATTAGAAACAAAAGAAATTCCTGTCTCTCTGGAAATTTTAAGTGATTTAGGAGCTCTGTGTCAGGAACTAGGGTCAAAGACCAAATATTAGAACCAAATATGCTCCTAGCGTTCTTCTCACTTAGGAAATTACAAGTGTTTTAGGAGCTCTGAGCCAGGAACTGGGGGCAGAGAACGATACATATATATTTCTATTATCTCACAGGTATATGACTAAGAAAGTATAGTGAAGCTTCCCAAAACTTACGGATTTGCCTGGGAAGCCTCTTCCTCATGCCTACTTTTTTCTTAAAATTCCATGTAATACTAACTGAAATCAGGAAGCAGAGAAACACAAAAAGCAAAGACTGTGAACAACTAAAGACCACTCAGTTCTTGCATTTGGATGTAGAAACAAGAACTGTGACAGGCTTTTAAAACAAAGGTGAAATAGGATATATTTCTTTTCAAGAAAAATTATGTCATCAAACTTTTTGCCCATAAGCTTCTTTTATCAATTATTACAAGAACCCTGCTGCTTCCCAGAACTACGTTCAGCAGTTCTTAAATAATAGATATCCGTGGTTCTTTTTTTGGCAGTTTTTAACTTCTGAATATATATAAACCACACAATTTTTAAATAGTCAATAATTTCTTCTTCCTTTTCTTCTGCCAGTTTTTCTCAGTTCTTGCCTCTCCAATTTCTTTTTGTTTTCCTTATCAACAAGTTGCTCAGCGATGGGGGAGGTAAGGATTGTGGAGCAAAAGCAGGATGCTGAGAGTGAAAAGAAAACACTTTCGTTCCTTGTTTTCTTCCTCAAGTCATGATGGTGGGGAAAGAATGGGTATCAGTAATGAACGCACGGATAGAATCAGAAGTGCCTGTATACTGAAAAGTAAATTCCTGCCTTACTGTTCAAGAGAAATATTCTCGGTTTGAACATTAAATTCCAGAAGACAGAAATCCTAGAGGTCTAGGTTCAAATTTCAGTTCTCTGTGGAGAGGCTGAAAGCATTAAGTCGGCTCAGGAATATCAAGCACTCACCCTCTCCTGATCCCTTTTACCCACTATCTTCTTTGTTCACCCAGAGCACTCAAGCAGGGCAGGATTGGTGAGAGAAATATATAAAGATGACAGCCTTGTCTACACACAATAGCTGGATGCAACTCATGGCCCAGTAGTCTAGTCTCCACAAGAATGTTCTTCTCAGAATTTGTACCAAAAAAGTATTGCTCCTTTTGGTGGTGGCTGGGGAGACATTAATCAGAAGATAATTGTTGCCTCTTCCAATGTAACGCAGGCTTCATATTTGTTCTCTGCAGAAACACTATACTTCTTACACTTCTTACAATTACATAGGCTAAATTCTCAGTTACCAATGCTGCAAGATTTAAAATATCTGTGTAATTAGAAGAAACGTAGGACTTCATACGAAATAATATAGACCTCTCAGAAAACCACAAGGTCTGGGAAACTTAGGTATCTGGCATTTCACAGTATGTCAGACCCTAGAACCCCCTGAAGATCTCACCTCCCCAGTTCTGTTTGTATGGCTCTGCCTCTGTGAATCTTTGCCCCTTGCCTTTGTTGGAATTTTCTTTGATGCTTGCCATAGGAAGTCAAAAACACAGGCCAGAGCAGTAAAAAGAGTTAAAGCAGGATCCAGGATTTTCTCAGAGCAGAAGCCTCAGTTTTGTTTTGTTTTTTAATTTTATTTTATATTAGAGTACAGTTGATTTACAATTTTGTGTTAGTTTCAGGTGTACAGCAAAGTGATTCATTTATACATATACATGTATCCATTCTTTTTCAGAATCTTTTCGCATATATGTTATTACAGAATATTGAGTATAGTTTCCTGTGCTATACGGTAGGTCCTTGTTGATTATCTATTTCCTATATAGTAGTGTGTATTTGTTAATCCCAAACTCCTAATTTATCCCTCCCCCCAATGTTTCCATTTTGGTAACCATAAGTTTGTTTTCAAAGTCTGTGAGTCTATTTCTGTTTTGTAAATAAGTCCATTTGTATCATTCTTCTTTAGATTCCACATGTAAGTGATATCATATGATATTTGTCTTTCTGTCTGACTTACTTCACTTCATATGATCATCTCTAAGTCCATCCATGTTGCTGCAAATGTCATGATTTCATTCTTTTATGGTTGAGTAATATTCCATATTCCATTATTCCAGTGATGTTGTATATACGTACAACATCGTCTTTAACCATTCATCTGTCGATGGGCGCTTTGGTTGCTTCTGTGTCTTGGCTATTGTAAATAGTGCTGCAACGAACGTTAAGGTGCGTGTATCTTTTCGAATTACGGTTTTCTGCAGGTATATGCCCAGGAGTGGGATTGCCACATGATATAGTAGATCTATTTTTCGTTTTCTAAAGAACCTGCATACTATTCTCCATAGTGGTTGTACCAATTTACATTCCCACCAACAGTGTAGGAGGGTTCCCTTTTCTCCACACCCTCTCCAGCATTTATTGTTTGTATGTTTTTTGATCATGGCCATTCTGAGCGGTGTGCGGTGATACCTCATTGTAGTTTTGATTTGCACTTCTCTAATAATTAGTGATGTTGAGCATCTTTTCATGTGCTTTTTGGCCGTCTTGTATGTTGAAGCCTGAGTTCTGCTCATACACAGCTAGTTCAGTTTCCAGTTCTCTGGATAACCTTGATTAAATCACTGAGAAGGGATTCTTAGATGGTTGGATAAGGAAGGACTTGACAAATGTAAATACTGAATTGTAACTCCCTTGAGAGTCGTGGGGGAGATATTACTGTCACTTACCTACATCTGGTGAGGTAATAGTCACTGGAGCCTAATAAAACATCTCCCTTATGGGAAATTACTTGGCAAACCTCCATTCCTGTTCCTTGTCATGTTGCATTTATTTTTACTTCATATGTATGATTGGAGAGTTTTATCCCCCATAGTATAGAAAGGCTGTACCTCAGTGATTTCTGAAATGAAGCTTGGTGGACACTCCATGGGAATTATGCTTATGTTGGGGAAGGGAGAAGAGAAGGTGGGCCAGCGGGTGGGGGTGAAGGGATTTTTACACAAACCATGCTGGGAAATTGTTAGAGAACATCAAAGGGGAAAATTAAAATCCATTTCTAGCAAAACTGCCTGCCAGTATATGGAGCAACTGGAACTCTCATATACTGCTGCTGGGAATGCAAAGCGATACGGACACTTTGGAAAACGGTTTGGCAGTTTCTTATAAAGTTAAACATCCACTTACCGTGTAACCCATCAATCACATTCTTCGAAGAGAAATGAAAACATCATATCCACGCAAAGAACTATACGCAAATGTCCATTGCAGTTTTATTCACATTCATAACGCCCAAACTGTAACCAACCCAAAAGCTCATCAGTTTGTGAAAGGAGAAAAACAGTTGTGGTAAACGCACACAATGGAGTATGACTCAGCCATAAAAGGAAAACGCTACTGATACATGCAATGATATGGATTAATCTCGAAAGCATTATGCTATGTGCAAGAAGCCAGACACGAAAGCTTATATACAATGTACATAATTACATAATGCAAAGTAATGTGATATTCTGGAAAAGGCAAAACTATAAGGTCAGGAAATAGATCAATGGTTGGTAGAGTGGGAAGTGGGGTGTTGACTGCAAAGGGACACAAGGGAACTTTTGGGATAATGGAAATGTTCTGTATACCTTGATTACTGAAGAGGTTACATGACTATATACATTTGTCAAAATTCTTCAAACTGTACACTTAAAAGGGGTGCCTTTTATTACATATAAATTATGCTTTAATACACTTGACCAAAGGGGAAAAAAAAAGCAAGAGAACTGACTGTCTACTCTCACTCCACGGCTGCCATGATGAAATAATGTTATCACTGGGCTCAGAGTTTCCAATGTGTAGCTATTCCCTCAGTCACTTATGGGTATTAGGAAATGCCATTAGAACTTCCTACTTCATTGTGGCATGCTTTCAGGCTGCAAGAATGAGTATAGTTTCCTCCAACCCCAGAAAATGTACCTACTCTAAAGAACTTGCTCCTGGGACATGAATTATTATTTATCAAGCTCACAATCTATTAAATAATGTAAAAGTACATAAATTTCATACATATGCAGTGCTTACAGGGTGAATCTGCCCCAAGTCAAGTCTCCCATAGTCTTAACCAAATTTACAGTACCTAATAGTGCATGTACTGTTTGTGCTAAAGTGACTGAATCTCAAATAGAGTGAATCCGTAGGCAGAACTTTCAATATCAGTTAGCACAATAAATGACTTTTAGACTGAAGGAAAATGACATGAATATGCAACACCATTTTCTTTTAATGAATCCTTACATAAACTTACACACACACACACACACACACTATACATCAGGCCCTCCCTCATTCCCCATGCCAAATACTTGATTAATGGATGCCCTTCTGATTCTTCTATTCCAAACAGCATATAAGCATGGAGGGAGGGATTGTCTTCCTGTTTTATCTGGAGTCTATGTTGACTGTTAATTCTGGAAATCTTTAAGCATTCATCTATCCATGCTGAGAGCTGGCATAGAGCAATACTCATTCTTGGCACGAAGCTCCAGCATTCTTGTGGGAGATTGAAGGGTGGTTACAAGATGATAACTATATTGCCTGAAGGAGATAAGTCCCCTTCTGCCAAAATAGTGCTTTGTATGTAATTAGTGTAAAAATTCAGAGGAATAGAGTTTATCCTTACAATCATCTTTCTCATTAAAAAAGAATCATAATGGAAGAACAAAGCAGTCCCTGCAGTGAATTGAATTGCTTTCCCTAAGTTTTCATTAAATCAAAGACTCAGCAGTTAGCCATCTTGCAGACACTATTGCAGTCTGCTGCATGAGATTTGCAGGGCGGGAGGCGGGGGGAATAAAACAATGAAGCAAAGTTATTTTTTCTTCACAGGATGAGAATTGCATTGTGATTATCTTTAGATCAGAGTTCCCTGTCCATGCATTTTTTTGACTGTCTGGTTTCATTCGTTTCCATTTCTGAGTTTTTGAGGACCAGGAAGAAGAATGTGTAACTCACCAAATTTAAATGTGGTTCCTGCAAATGGTGGGTTCTGACTACAAGTTGGAGTGACTGGGCCCCTTCAGTGACCTGTATGAGGAAAAAATATAAAAGAAATTACTTCCAGATAAAAGAAAATATGATCAAAATTTGTTTGTGACAATTTTTTACTATTTGATATGTCTTTGTATGAAAGAACATGAATATTACTTTATTTTACCTTTAACTGCCTAATTAGACATGTCTAAGAAAATGTCTACCCTTAAAAATCATATTTGGGAATTATTACTTATGTTCACTAAATTAAACAATTAGGATCTAGACATTTTCTGTTTCTCAGTTCAATAGAAATTCAAGAGCCATTGAGTCATCCTGGGTTAACTTGCCTGAGTCATCCTGGGTTAACATCCTGGGTTAACTTTCACAAGTCAGAGTAATAATAGTAACTGCCTTACAGCTTTCACATGGACCAAGTGAGGTAATATATGTGGAAAACTCCTAGCACAGTGTCAGACATATAAAAAGCATTCAATGAATATAATCTGCCATCATTGGAATTAGATTTGCTTAATAAATGATTGATTTTCCTCCCCAGAAAGTTGGATTTTACACATGTACCCCTTAATTTGAATCAATTCTATCATGCGGACCCTGAAATTCATTAGCCATATCCCAGCACTTATGTTCTCCTTAACTTGTCACTGGATGTCAGAGTAGGCACTGGTCTGATTTACAGAGGGAGCAAAAAGGAGAGACATTTTAGATGCTTTCTTACCTACGGTGTCCATTGTGAATGAGGGAATTCATTGATATAATTATTATACTAGAGCAGGACTAATTCTGAAATGCCTGAGCCTAAGTCCTTCCCCCGCAGCATGTAGAGTGGGGCTCCCTCCTGCCTGAGGAAGCTACGTGGTGGGAGACCGTGGGCACCCAGAATCTGTTCAGAAGGAGCCAGCGCCCCCCTTCAACTTTCAAGCATAACTTCACTCAAATGGTCCGAACTACAAGAAATCAGAAGGGGAAGGAGGGAATCTCGCTCCCATTTTTTGACAGGGTAAGAATATTATGTCTATTTTAAAGTTGAAAAATAAAATCAGGGTGACAATAGGAAAAAGTAAAACTGGTCCAAGATGAAAAAGAGCTGCGAAATACCCAGAGAGAGCACAAAGCACTGGGGGCTACACAGCCAGGGAAGTGTAGGCAGCCAGTGCGTCATTCTCTAGCTAAGAAGGGGAGAGGCTGTCACAGATCGCGGAGCCATCGTTCAGCCATCTTTCAGCAAGAAGAACACGCTGCGGACAAACTCGATGGACTACTAGGGCCTCACCAAGTTCAAAGCAGCTGGTCCTATACCTACAAGCACAATTCAACTTTTGGCTTAGTGAATGTCATTCACGGAGGTCGAAATTTCCAGCTGTGCTGTGTTAAACTCAGGACCATTATAGCACAGCTTTAAGCAAGCTATTGATTTTACACTTTTGTCAGACTAAAAGAAACTAAGATCACTCAGGAGCAAGCAAAGAACTCAACTTCTATAAATAAAGTTAAGGAACTTGGTAACTTCTTTTTCACAGAGCAACGTGTGGGCAGAGCTTATGTGAGTGGCATAAATGTAGAAGTCTCTGCCCTGTTAAAAATTGTAAGTTGTTTACTATATGGAAACATAATAGATCTCAATCCCTGATTTCTCTTGTTTTGGCATCAGTTATGTTGACTAATTTAGATATCTGACAGGAAAGTCATTGATAAGTGTGTTTCTATACTCAGTGTCTCTTAACTGAAGGAATCAACCTGGTGTACAAGCCAAGGATTCAAATTCTCCCTAGCCTACAGAGGTTTATAGCTTTAGGTCTGCCCATGATTACTTCATACAGAACCTTCTAGAACACTCTGACCTGATTACATCTATTCAGCTTTCTCTTATCTAAATTTATCTTACTTTCCTCAGTTGCTCATTCCTCCTTTATGTGTTCTTTCATACATTATTTCATTCATTAAGTCGGCAAACACTTCTTGAGGGCCTTGTTCTGTTAGGCAGTGTACTACCAGGTGTGAAGGATACCTAACTGAGTGAAGATCATCTCCCTTCTGACACCCCTTCTAAGCTCACAGACAAGAGGAGGAGAGTAAACAGTCCCTGTCATTGCAAGAGTACAGATCTGAGCTCCGCCCCCACCAGCTTTCCCTTATCTCCACCAAATCTCCATTGCAAAAGAATTTACTTCTCTGCTATCCATTTTATCAGTCTTTGCTCCATTCAGCCACCCTTTCCCAATTATTCACAACAGAAGGATTCAGTCGTTAGAATCAATCCATTGCTGTTTCACGGCCTTCCTCTTGGCCTTTCTTTGACCGTGCACACCCCTTGCTCCAGGACCCTGACTTTGCATTCGGAAGAGTGGCAGCTGTTCCCCCAGTCCCTGCAGCCCCCCACCCCCATTGCTGTCTCCTGGGAGGACACAGCACTGACATCACCCACCTCCTTTATTTAGACTTGGCTGTGGCAACCTCTTGGCTGCTAGGCGTCTATGAGCTAGAGCAGTTGGTATTTTCATGATTATTAGTGGCTCCCAAGACCCTCAAAAGTCTCTTCTCCTCTTACAAGCAGTTTATATATGGATCACAGATTTAGGTCTTTTTGCCTGACTTAAGTGACCCCTTTACGTAGTGGAAAATAGCCCTTTACTTTTCTGGCTTTATCCTTTTGAGAAGTCTTTACCTTTCTGGTGATTTAGGAATGTACCTTTAGCACTTACTGTTACATGAATTTAAGCTCTTCCTAAGTTTCTAACAACGATAAAATAGAAACCACAATAATTTAATGTTATAAAATGAAAAGTAATAACACAGCGGAGGATATCAGAGTTCACAGCCTTTATTCTAGTACCTGACAAAGGGAAAAGGCTGCCAACCACTCACTGGGACCTTTAGCGTATGTGGAGGGATGGGAAGGAAGGACAAAATATCAACCGCTTGCTTTCAACCAACTAGCTCATCTTATTTTCTTAGCATTCAGCACGTATTCATCACATCTCTTTCAAGGTGTTAGGTTTCCATTTCGTAGTATTCTAGAGGAGTAAACTAGGGTTACAATAGGTACAGTTTCCAGTAGTTCCAATTCATTTCTAGAAAGCAGCACAGATAAATATCCAACTAAGTACAGCAATGACTATAATTCCCTTGAAGAAACCATGATTGCATCCTCTTAATCTTGTACCAAAATCCCTGATCTAATCTATTTATTCATGGCTTCACCTGAAAACCAGAAAAGAGTATCTCCCCTTAGCAAGCGTATCTCTAGCCACAGGTATCCCCCTGTGTATCGATGCAGCTCCCAAGGTTAAAGTTTAAACACAGCCAGCAACTAACTTAGAAAAGTCCCATCATCTCTGGGGTTGAAGTTTCATTTGATTGTGGAATATATTGATGGTACAAAGTTGTCTTCAGTTAAATTTCACAAATATTTATTGAGCCCACTGGGTACCAGCACCTGATGAGACCCCTTCAGATGCCCTCTCTCCATCCCCATCAACCCTAGCACTGCCTAGCATT
Source organism: Neophocaena asiaeorientalis asiaeorientalis (assembly GCF_003031525.2). Classification (NCBI taxonomy): domain Eukaryota; kingdom Metazoa; phylum Chordata; class Mammalia; order Artiodactyla; family Phocoenidae; genus Neophocaena; species Neophocaena asiaeorientalis. The sequence goes on along the minus strand of NW_020174425.1, from coordinate 278,110 downwards.
CCTTCTCACCTGGACCGCTGCTACCACCCCTGAACAGCTCTCTGTCTCTGACATCCGCCACATCTTCAGCACTGTAATCCCCCTTTTAAAACTTTATTTATGCTAAGCTGAAGTGCAGCAGTCAACCAGGCTTTGGATGATCATGTAAATCCTTGTTTATTTGTGCCTTTTATTGAAACCAGGATTTTTAAAAACAGTTGGGAGAGGAATTGGTTAATAAAAGGTGACTATTTTCCATGTCAATGAAAATCAACATCTACTTTCCAGCTTCATTTTGTAAACCGAAATACGGTCTTTTAACAAGGATTCAAAGAGACTCAAAATCAATATACTAGAATGTTGCTATTTCTGCTTTCTAATATGCCCATCTACTTGAGGAAAGGAGACCAGAGATATAATAACTAATTTTTGTTTTCTGAGTAGGGTGTCTTCTGAAGTGCAAGCCAAGTTGCCTTGGGTTTTAGAGCAGGAGACGTTGATCCTAATGTAAAAAAATTAACTTAATATTTTAGGTACTAGTTTCAGAAGATGTAACTTTGGTTCATACTGTGCTCTGTACACAGCATTATCGCTAAACTCAAAGAATTCAGTTCTGGAATTCCCTGGCGGTCCAGTGGTTAGGACTTGGCACTTTCACTGCTGTGGACCGGGTTCTATCCCTGGCTGGGAACTAAGATCCCAGATCCCACAAGCCATGTGGCGCAGAAGAAAAAGAAAAAGAAAAAATCAGTCCATCTCTTAATATAGAACTTCCAATTAAAATCAATTCACTTTAGGGCTTCCCTGGTGGCGCAGTGGTTGAGAGTCCGCCTGCCGATGCAGGGGACACGGGTTCGTTCCCCGGTCCGGGAAGATCCCACATGCCGCGGAGCGGCTGGGCCCGTGAGCCATGGCCGCTGAGCCTGCGCGTCCGGAGCCTGTGCTCCGCAACGGGAGAGGCCACAACAGTGAGAGGCCCGCGTACCGCGAAAAAAAAAAGATAGTGCTTCTCACCTATGGCATAAATGCCACTCTCTTCTTCAAAGGAAATCTTTGTTGAAATTTTGTTATTCACCATTCACAGAATTTTTTATGCATATGCATCATGTACATGGTTATAATGTGTTTTTCATGTAAATGCTAGGAGCTATACATATTCTGAAACTTGCTTTTTCCACTTAATATATACTGGAAATTTTTCCATCTCAGTACATATATATTTACCTAATCATTTTTAATTGCTACAGTAGTATTGATAAACTCACAATTACTGGTCATACAGATTGTTGCCATTTTGCATTTCCATCCATTTATGAGAAACAACCTTGTAGATATATCCTTAAATACATGAGAGTATCTCATAGTTTAGATTTCTAAAAATTTAAATGCTGAGTCAAGAGGCATTTTAAACATTGATAAATATCACCGAATCTGTCCTTTCCAAAGGTATTACCAGTTCAAAAGCATACTAACAGTATTTGAGAGTATCTGTTTTCCCACTTACTTATTGACATTTGATATTATCAGTAACTTTTTTTCAATCTGAAAGGTGAAAAATACTTATTGTTTTAAATTTCATTTCCTTAATTACCAGTGAAATGAGCATTCTTTCACATGTTTATGGGCAAGATGAAATAACTTTTAAACCCTAAAATAAAAACATGAAATTATAATGATCCCTCTGCAGTGTAAGAAGAAGTCCCAGCGGACTCCTTTCCTTCTTTCTTTAACTCAGTCTCTTGTTTTCATCTCCTCATGAATTAGTGCAAAGAAGGGAAAACAAATGGGCCCTGTGATACCTTCCTCTGGAAGAACGCCACCGCCAAAATATTGGAGTAATAATGTGGAAATTTATATCATCCATAAACCTTTTATAGTAGTGTAATTAGTAAGGCTATTAATACTACCCAAGCCTAGCTTTCTTTATGGCTGTAAACACAGCTTGTGATCACATAAATGACATCAGTAATAATCCTTTAGGGCATCATGTAAACTAAAGTACTTGAGTCAGTTTAGCTGTGGTATAACCAGAATTATCCATTCAAAAGAAAAGATTATTTTTGCTTAGAAAGCAGAATATGAGGGGGAACCCAGGGGCATTTTCCAGCATTTGGATTTTGGATTCCAGGGGAGGTTTACTGGTGTTAATATGTCCGAGAAGAATGGATCGGAGAGAGAAATAGAGATCATTTTAGCCAATATCAGTGCAGGAATATGCCCATCAGCCAAATAGATCCTGTCTTTTTCTATAGCTCAGTGTCATTTACATATGGTTTTCTTCACTCTTGTGGCATTTGTATTAATGTTTAATACAAAAAGAATGAAGTCAGTTTAGTATATATGTTTTTTTATCTCTTCTGTAAAAAATAATGAAAGTGGCATGGAAGTAGGTTCCAGGAATCCCAAATTGGTATAAATTAGCAGCATGGTTTAGATGACTGCTGTGGGATTCAGAACAGTCAAATTATATTCAAGGATGGTTTCTACCATGGTTACGTTCCTTCTTTAAGCAGGTCAACTTAATATCTCTGTGACTCAAATTTCCTCCCTAAAAAAATGAGGATGACTATTAAATAAAAGTTGTTTACTAATTATATTGATCATTTTATGTGCTCCAAGGTGGTTTCATTAAAATGCCAGTCTAGTTGATATTTGAGAGACAGTATTCAATTGTATGTGACTTTTCTAGGGTTGGCCTTTAATTTACTTCTGGCTCTGAATAAAAGTAGTATATTCCAGGATGAGTAAGATTTTTCTGAAGCAACAGGTGAAAAGCCAGTCCATTCAACTTGGATAATTATTGACAGAGAAGAACACACTTAAATGAGGGAGAAAGAAAGAAATAGTGCATAGTGAGTTTGTTTGATTTTATGACCACGCTGTGCACCATTTCAAGTACCCCCCAGAGGAGAAAGATAAAGGAAATGAGAATGTACAACACAACTACATCATCTATAAGCCTTACAACCATCATTTAGGTCATTTTATAGATACGGAAACTGAAGCTTTGAGATACTGACTTATCAAAAAGTGTAGAGCCGCTTCTATTTAGCATATAGTAAATCACAAAAGACCATCAGTCTCACTCTACCAACAAAAAACATATAAAATCATTGTTTTTATGAACCTACCAGAAAGCTAAGGAAGGAAAGAGACCTAAATGTATAAAACTACAGAAAATTCCCTTTGTAAGGCAGAAAAGATTCACAGCTTCTCTCATTCATGGCAGAGTGACAAGAGAAGGAATCTACAGAGAGGTAAAAAAAAAAAAAAAAAAAAAAGGCAGCCAGAACTTTAGGTTTTACTGGCCACACGTGAGCTGATATGGCAGATTTTAATTCTAAAGGACCCCAGCCACAGAGCAGGTCTACGTATACCTGCAAACTATATTTCATGGATCTGTGTCTAGTGCTGGGCGTGTAGGATACCAAAGCCTGAGGTGTGGAGCAGGAGAGCTAAAAGAGGTTCCACCTGAGTTGGGTGGAGTCTCCCCAGGTACATGACAGTCTTCCTTTGAAGGTGGAGGGAACAGTTCAGGAGATCTGAGAGAAATGAACTTGAGGCACGATAGACTTTCACCTTCCAAGGGTTGGTGGCATGGCAGGATTGCTGAGGGAAATGTTTCAGAGACATTCCAGACAGAGAGAGATTTCTATGGTGCAGAAAGCCTGTCACATGACTGGAGAGCAAAGAGAATTCCCCAGCAACCCAAACAGTAGTCAGCTGAGCTATAATGCAAAGATATATTTTTTAGTGGTTCAGACAGTTGGTTGCTTTGTTGGAAAGTGCAAAGAGAGCTCTAAAACTTCAACAGTGCTCAAACCTCAAGTCTCGAAAAAAGGTAGTGCGGATCCTGCTTGCAAATATTTGAAGTCAGCAGTGAACTAAGTCAAACTAAAGGTACAAGAAAGTGCAGCCCCACTGATCAGATTGACTCAGTCCCAAAAACCAAGCAGCCTGACACAAAAAGGGCATCCTGTTTTGGAAAGTAAATATTATTTAGTTCAGCCTCTACTGTTATTTTATACAAAATGTCCAGATACAATAAAAAATTACTAGACATGTGAAGAAGCAAGAAAAATGTGACACATGGTCAAGAGAGAAAATGATCAATAGAAACAGACCCAGTGATGTCATAGGTATTGGAATTATCAGACAAAAACTTAATAATAACTATGATAAAAATCATAAGTTCTAGTGGAAGAGGTTGAAGATATGGGGAATTTCATTGGAGACCAGGAAACTTTTTTTTTTTTTTTTTTTTTTTTTTGCGGTACGCGGGCCTCTCACTGTTGTGGCCTCTCCCGTTGAGGAGCACAGGCTCCGGATGCGCAGGCTTAGGGGCCATGGCTCATGGACCCAGCTGCTCCACGGCACGTGGGATCTTCCTGGACCGGGGCACGAACCCGTGTCCCCTGCGTCGGCAGGTGGACTCTCAACCACTGTGCCACCAGGGAAGCCCAGGAAACTATTTTTAAAATAATCAAGTAGGAATTCTAGAGATAAAAAACACAATATCAGAAATGAAGAATGTAGGATTCAGCAGAGGAAAGAATCTGTACACTTGAAGATAGGTGAGTACAAAATATCCAGTTGGGACAGGAAAAAATGAGTGAAAAACAAAAAGAAAAACAATAGACTACCTGGGACAAAATGAAATGATCCATTATGCATGTGATTGGACTCCAGAAGAAGTGAGAGACAATGGGGAAGAATAAATATTTGAAGAAATCTTAGCTAAGAACTTTTCAGATTTGTTGAAGGACATCAAATAGATCCAAGAAGCTCAGGAAATCCCAAGCAGTATAAATGCAAAGAAGGCTACACCTGGTTATATCATAGTCAAACTGCTAAAGACTAAAGACAAAGAGAAAATCTTGAAAGCAGCAAAAGAAAGAAGATACACTACAAAGAGGGAAAAACACCACTTGCTAGAAACAATAGGGCCAGGAAGGCTATGGAACAACTTTTTTAAGGTGCTGGAAAAAACAACAACCTGTCATCCTACAAGTCTATATATAATGAAAGTATCTTTTTAAGTGAAGGCAAATAAAAGGCATATACCTAATAAGAAGCAGAGCCAAGACTTGAACCAGAGCCCTGTAAATGGGAATTCTGCTTCCCATCACAGTCAGCTCTGCCCTTACCTCATTGTATTTGTTGTGTTTTGGGATATGATATGGGCAATGCCAGCTTTAAGTGTTTAATATTTACAGTTTGTTTTTATTATAAAAATAATGACTGTTGAGAATTCCCTGGAGGTCCAGTGGTTAGGACTCAGCGCTTTCACTGCTGGGGCCTGGGTTCAATCCTTCAGTCCCCTGGTGGGGGAACTAAGAACCTGCATGCTGTGTGGCATGGCCAGAAAAAATGTTCTCATTTTTTACTTCCTATAGACTCAAATTGACAAATTAGAAATGAGAGACAAGCTCCACTGAGTAGCTCAACATGGCCCACTTTCCTTGATCTCTTTCTTAGACTCGAGATGTGAAAAGTCATAACAAGAATCCTTGTCAACGCTTCTCTGTTAAGGCAAATCCTCACTGGCAATAAATATAAGAAATTCAATACTTTAAATATGCAAATTTGGAATAATCTATTTCTTTCTAACTTGAAGAAAACCGTCAGAAAGAGCAAAATTTTCCAATTGGTTAACACAATGACATTAAGCTAATTATTTGGGTTATAAAAGAAAGCAAAATGTTTTATGTGGTTTCCTCCTGCCAAGGATACTCTGGTAACTCCACATGTCATCACTCAGATGTTTTGCAGTTTCGTGACATGAAGCAGCCTCACCTTCACAAACATCACCATTGTCTTTGTCATACACATGTATATTACCAACTAATATGGCCAGCAGTTTTTAAAATTACCATTTTTCAGAATGTATTCACACCCGCATTTGGGGGCAGAAAGTGAGAAGTCATACCCGAAGGGTAGGAGAAAAGGCTTGTTTTGTAACAAACTTGAGAAAGTATCTGTAGTCACTACATTGTTCATAGTTGGCTAATCTGATTTTAGACAGAGTCAAATAAGGAAAATAATTTTTTGTTGTTTATAGTGAGACTGTTTAAAGAACAAAAGAGTACTGATGGAGACTTTAAGAGTCACCTACTCCAACTATATAATCTCTACCTCTACAATATCCAAACCAGGGACTCAGAGTATACTTATTTTGAACTCATTATATTCCAGGGAAATGCATCCCATCTTTGGTCAACTCTGACGATTAAATTTCTTCCTCACAATGACTCAAAACCTGTTTCCTTTTTCACTGATACCCAGTATCCTAAGTCTATTTTGGGAGGCCCCATGGAATATTAAATTCTTCTCACTGAAATATTTGAAACACACCTCATGTACATTTTTCTCCTCTAGGCAAACCTCTCCAGACCCTCTCCATACTGATTTCTTAGCACCTTCTGTTTATTCCTTTTTCCTTTGCGAGAGAAAAACCCACTGCTCTGCTGTTCAGAGTGGAAAGAGGGTGATCACTTCCCTCTTTCTATGTATTACATTTTTTATAAAATTTTAATCTGCAGTTGATCTTTTTTTTTTTTGCACTCAAAGCTCACAGCACCTACATAATGCCAAATGAAAAAGTGATTTATTTTCTTACATATTCCTATATCCTTATTGTAGGAAAGAATTTTCCCAAGCAGCTACTTCCATAACTTTTAACTTGTTAAAAAGTTATTTTTACTGATACCTGACCAGAATTTCTGCCACTGTCTTATAAACCCACTTCTTTCTAATTATCTTTTGTATCCCTCAAAGTCACCTTAAGTCATATTAAATCACCAAACCTTTCCATCTTTGAGTAAGGACTACTGCACACTTTTTAGAGCTGTCTTCATAGGTCCTTTTTTCTATGCTTATCATAGCTTTCAGTGCACACCTTCAAACTCTCTTTGATCTCTCCATGGTCCCTAAAAATGGGAAGCTATACATCAGATACTGTTAAATATAACTGACAGAAGTTCCTCTTTTCTAAGTAAGCCTCCCTATCCTTGTACTATCTTAGACAAATTTTATTTCATTGTATTTCTTCCATTAAATCAAAACTTACTGGAATGGTTAAGAAAGTAAAGCAGGTAAGCCTTCCCGTGTCCCTTATAGATGGAGCATGGGATAGTTGTATGGTTCATTGTGAAAACTCAGAATGAAAAGGATGGATTAAAATTCTTTAAGAATTTTCCTCTTGAGTTTAAAAGGGAAAATGCCAGAACCTTGGTCAGGGAATGATCTCTGTTCTGATCCCGTCCAGTCTCTGCTTTTTATTGTCCTCTAAGCTCCTCACTGATCTATGAGAAATTGGTTACAAATTGCAGATACTTCTTAGTCTTTTTTTAATAATCAGTATTCAGACTTTAATCAGTTTCTTCCTCATTTATAGTCCCATTGTTCTACAGAATGATCTTTTTAATTTGGTACTATAGTTTCCAAGTCCCTTTGGCATCCACCATGAACCCTGAAAAAAATGGTCTCTGCCTGCTTAGGAATGGTTTTACATTGCGTGAGTGTGAAGGGGCAGTGGGTACATAGACCACACTGGCCTTTGGCAGGAAGAAAATTTCTTGGTTAAGAGCTGCCTATCAAGCCATTCCCTATTCCTCTTTACTTGTTTGACCTCTTCTTGAGGTCACACTGTTAAACCTCCTTTTGCTGCAGTCCTGGGTTGGGTGGATGTTGACTTCTCTCGTGCTCACTTTTGTAAGGTGTGGATACTACTATTCTTACGACAGTAACTTTCCCAATGTTGCAACTCAAGTAACCCCCTAAACCTGAAAACCACAGCGATTCAGATCCCCATCACTCTTCCCTGTCGATTCTGTTCAGACCCCTAGGATATCTTCACCACTGAATATCAACAACACCTCCTAGGACTTGGTGATTTGGATTTTTGACCCTCCTCTGGAGGATGCCAACTCTTCTGTCCTCTTACCTTCCCTCATTCTCCACCTGGAATGTTCTGCCTCACGTCCTTCTCCACACCTCTCTTGTCAGAGCATCCTGTTTTAGGGCTCAGCCGCTCACCTGTGTGTAGAAGGATATCTTTGGAACCTGTGTTTCTACAGCTACTTTTAAAAAAAGTTTTCATGTCCTTTTGTTTGTATTCAATTCAGCTGACCGTCTTATTTATAAGAATTTATTTTTAGTATTATTTTTTAACATTAGAAGTGAATTTTGGCATATTTTTTCTCATGATACCTATTACCTAACATTTGCTTATAAAAGAAGGATCACGAGTAGTTTAAGGAGAATCATATGAAGTAAAACCAGATGTCTTTTTTAGTCCACTATGCCCGGAAATGGAGAAAATTCCCTGCACTGAGCCTCATTGAGGACTCTATCCTAACCATGGTCAACTAGAAGAGACTGACAGGACTGATAAAGAAACCCAGACAATCACAAGACAGATGTAAGCTTTATCCCAAAGATAACTCTCTTGTCTTGTTCCTAGGATTTTTCAGTACCTCTGTGAGTAGATTTGTGCTCTAGAAACCCAGGTCTGTGACTGACACAGAATCAGATTTGCCCGTGGTGGTTCTGCAGCTCAGTGTCTTAAAACTAAGCTCAGGTAAATAGCAAGCTAGTTTTGAACATAACCCTTAAGAATATTTTTATGAGGAGCCATAAATAAACACCCCTAAGAATATTTTTATGAGGAGCCATAAATAAACAATGTCCACATTACTAGAAATTTTAATGAAAACTTTTTACTGCAGAATATATGTGACTCAATGGATTCATCTCTTTCCTAGACAGAGATTAACCTAATTTTTTATTGTTGTTAAATTCATGTATACCCTTCCATACCTGGGGACTAAGGAAAAACAGACAGGAGCCAGGCTTATCTCAGAGCTTTTCAGGACAAGGGCACCTCTCTATTTCCCTCTAAATAAATTCCTAGCATTCAGAACCCTAACCAGAGCCTCTCCTCCTAGCCTTTTTGGGGGTTGAGAAGGTAGTTTTACTATTGATATAGCTGAATGGGTTAACTTCAAGAATTCTATATCCTATAAATAAATTAGTCTTCTATCTTCTATTTTTTTGCGGTATGCGGGCCTCTCACTGTTGTGGCCTCTCCCGCTGCGGAGCACAGGCTCCGGACGCGCAGGCTCAGCGGCCATGGCTCACGGGCCTAGCCGCTCCCCGGCATGTGGGATCTTCCCGGACTGGGGCACGAACCCGTGTCCCCTGCATCGGCAGGCGGACTCTCAACCACTGCACCACCAGGGGAGCCCCTATTTTTTTATTTAGCATATTTTGCCAAGGTGGGCCTCTAGTATATTTTATGTTATTGGAATTCAGACAATGAGTACTTTTTAGAATGACCATATTAGGATTTCTTTTTTTTTTTTTTTTTTTTTTTTTGGTTTGTAAACTTGACATAGGATATATAATCTGAGAAACCTTTCACAGTACAGCACCCCTAAGATTATGGGATAAAACGTTTTTTTTTAAAGTCCTTTTTTTTTAAAAGTATAATTGATCTTACAGGAAACTTATGGGAATTTGTAGAAGCCAGACCCAGCTGTCAGCCAGAAGGTCATCTGGATGGACATACCCTGGTGCTGGTTTACCTCCATGTACCCTCAATCCTGGTGGTTCAGTGGCTGATTTCAGAGTACTGATTTTAATGGGTCACCTGTATGGCATTCAAAAGTAAAAGCCTAGAACCCAATAAGTATGGACTGTAGGACCAGAGACCTAGAATAAATTCAGGACCAGCAAAGGGAAAGCCTCTCAGTGGATGAACTCTGTCTCATAAAAAGAAGAAGTAGGGATATGTGTCTCTCTGAGCTTTGATCTGGTTAGAGCAAAATCAATAGAAATAAATTCTCCCCTGCAGAATGAAGACACAGACCTACTAGAGAATGGACTTGAGGATATGGGGAGGGGGAAAGGTAAGCTGTGACAAAGTGAGAGAGTGGCATGGACATATATACACTACCAAACATAAAATCGATAGCTAGTGGGAAGCAGCCGCATAGCATAGGGAGATCAGCTCAGTGCTTTGTGGCCGCCTAGAGGGGTGGGATAGGGAGGGTGGGAGGGAGGGAGATGCAAGAGGGAAGAGATATGGTAACATATGTGTATGTATAACTGATTCATTTTGTTGTAAGGCAGAAACTAACACACCATTGTAAAGCAATTATACTCCAATAAAGATGTTAAAATAAATAAATAAATAATAAAATAAAAAAGAAAAGAAAACACAGGGCAGAAAACAAATAGTACCAGCTCTCAGCTGAGTTTTTGCGTTATATTAATACTTCGTTTCTCTGAAAGCTCCCAGAACTAAAGAATGTGCAAAGCCACAAATCAAGCAATGCCATATAGGAAATAAGTTTTAAGCAGTAAATGTTAAATACAGTTTAAAAAAAAAAAAGAAGAAGGGCTTTTATGATTATAGAGGAACAATTCTTACCACCTGTATGGAAATGAATGCAACCTTTATTAAACACAACACAATTTTAATAAACCACATTTAGAGAACATGTTTTCATAAATATTTGAACTCTGATTACAGACTTAATTCAATAAATTTCCTCAACAATTTAAACTAAAAAAAGAAAAAAAATTCTCCCCTGCAAATTTCTGACCACAAGGCCACATGCATGCATATCTGAAATCATATTATCCTTATGAATTAAAAAACACTGAGGCTAAAATTTAAGTAGTCTCAGATTAGTAGTTGCTCTAGGTGCCAGACATAAACAATTACAGATCCTCTGGAGGAATGAACTTTAAAATATGATCTCAAAAATCTCCATAGATTAAGTTCTAAGGAATATGAGCTAATCATTTTTTTAATGTTAAACAAATTAAGAAAACAAACCATCATGAATAGGAACCAGCATAACAATACAGAAATAGACCTGCCCCATTACAACTATTGGAATTACCAGATTAAAAATTTAAAGTAAATATGCTTAAAGAAATAGAGGAGGACTTTATTATATGACAAAGAAAGAGACTATCAGAAATTGAGCAGGTAGATCTAAAAAATAGAACCAAATAGGATTTCTAGAAATGAAAAACATAATAATTGAAATTAGAAACTCAATGTAGAGGTTAAACAGAATCAGTTCCAATTAAGAGATAATTAGTGCACTGAAAGTTCTTAAAAATTTATTCAGGATGCAGCACAAATAGATAAAAATAAGACATGAAACAGATATTAATTGACATGGAGAGTGCTGAGAAGATGCAACGTGAACTCGGACTCTGGAAGGAGATTATGGTAAGAAAAAGAGAGCGGCACTAAAGAGATAATGGTAACAACTTTTCCAGAATTAACTAAAAACCCGAGTCCCCTAAATTCTGAAAATTTAGTGAATATCAAGCAAAGTAATTAAAATAAAACCACATCTAGAGACACCATAATTAAACTACAGAACACCAAAGAAAAGAGATCTTAAACACAACAAAAGAGGAGTATGTATATGTATAGCTGATTCACTTTGTTATACAGCAGAAATTAGCACACCACTGTAAAGCAATTATACTCCAATAAAGATGTTAAAACATTATTTTTCAAAAAAAGGAGTAACAATTAGATGAACAATGACATCTAGAAAATAGTAATGATGCCTTTCAACTGTGCAGAGAAAAAAACCTACATATAATAAAAGTATCCTTTAAAAAAGAGGGTGTACTAAAGATTATTTTCTCACAAGTGAAAAAAGGTTTACTACTAACAGACCTTCAGTAAGGGAAAGATGTTCTTCAGGAAAATAAATAAGATTGTAGTAAGGTGAAAGAAGAAATGGTAAATAAAGAAAATAATAGATATTAAGGCACATCTATACAAACCTTAATTGTGTAAAACATGACGGTAATGTTTATTTGAACCATGAACAACAATAACATTTAAGTCAGGAAGTAATGGTTGGGATTAAAACGTTCCAAGGTTCCTGTATTGATTTGGAGGAGGGTGAAGTTAACTTTAAACACTGGAATATTACATTTTTAAGTAATCACTACAAGAATAGAATTAGGACACAAAACTTAAAATCTAACAGAGGAAGACAATGAAATGAGGGAGCAAAATTCAATAAATCCAAGAGAAGGGAAGAAGTGCAACAGGGAGAAGAAACAATACTTGAGACAAATAAAAAGTCCAAAAATTTGGCAAAAATGAGTAGAAATATGTGAGAAATTACAATCAATGTAAATGCCCCAAACTTCCCACTTAAAAAAAAAAATCAGGATAATTTTTAAAAAATTCTAGCTGTATGATTACAAAAAATACACCTAAAACTGGAACGATTTAAAAAAAAAAAAGTTTGAAAGTAAAAGAATGGGAAAAGATAACTGGAAAAACACTGAGAGTTACTATAGATATATTTGATAAAAACTTTAAGACAAAAATATTACTTAGTGATGAGAAGGCTCACTACCTATTGATTAAAGGTTTAGTTAATCAAAATGTTAAACAATCTTAAGCTTGTAAGTACCTAGTAATACACTGGGTTGGCCAAAATGTCCGTTTGGGTTTTTCCGTAACATCTTACGGAATAGATTCAAAATAGATAAAGCAAAAACTGATTCATCAAAGTGGGAGATTTTTACGGTGACTTTCAATAACTGATAGATCAAGAAATATTGTAAAGTATGTTTGCTAATTTTTTTAGAAACAACTTTTGACTTGGATGATACTTTCTATGTCTTTGTTTTCTATTTCATTATTTTCTCCACTTACACTTTACTATCTCCTTTCTTATTTTTTCTTTGAGATTAAGAAACTCAATAGACTACAGAATAAACACAAGGCATTAATAAATCCTAGCATAAAAAAGCAATTTGAAAACAAGAGGTAAATGGATGTAGGTATTCTATATTATTCATCGTTATGAAATGACATTGTTGTTTTCATATATATGTATATGTGTATATATATATACATGCACAAAAACATTTGTAACAAAATTATACTTTTATAGACTTATCAAAGCCCTATAATATGAAATAACCTGATTGGTGCTTTTTCATGACCAAATTTAATCCTTAAAGACCATTTACCCTAAAACTTAGGTGATCCTTGTGATTATTCTGTTCAAATGAATGACCTAAAGCATATTATTGCTTTTTGGAAATGCTTTCCCTGGAAGGATTTCTCTTTGGTCTGACTCTAAAACTTTAAACACCTCTCTCAAAATCTGTTTCAAAGTAAGAGAAATTATATGGCTCAGGCTGCTACAATCAATCATGATAACCAGATGTCTTGAAATACCTCCAGCAGTGAAGACTTTTATTTTCTGAAGCTTATTAGGTGGCTTTAAAGCCCATGACAGATAGTGACAGATAGCAAATGATTGGATGGCATGTGTTTGTGTATTTTGTGTTCACAATTTAAGTTAAAATTTCACTCTCTGAAGTTAAGGTTAGAGGTGAATTCCACCCGGATTGTTGAGAGCCATTATTGATGACAGAGGTTGAAGGTGTCAGAGCAAAATTTTTCTTAGTGCTAAGACATGCATGGAAGAGGAAATTGCTTTTCAGAGAAAAATTGGATGGATCCTGTGAACTGACAACACTAAGAGTAGAGATCAGTACTCAACTGTGGCATCAAAAAACACCCATTTCAACGTATGTCCCTAGAACTCAAAGCATGTGCTTCCCAATAAGTTCTTGTTACCTAAATCTCAATCTAGTTAATTCAAGAAGAGCCAAACTTTCTAGAGATGCCTTCCTGGAATAGGGCTCAGTAGGCCTAAGGTCTACGACTTACTCTGCAATTAATTGAAAATTAATAGAAGCATTTTGCAAATTACTGTGAATCCATCTTTCTTCCTACCATGATCTTTTACTGTTTCTTTTCTCTTGTGTGATTTTTTAAATCATTTATTTGAATTTTTTCTTATAAGCAAGAGGTAAAAGTATTCTCTATGCTTCTGGCTTTCATCCCTTTCCCTAATCTTTCAGTATCAGGAAGCAGAGAAAAATTTGCTTTTCTCTCCACCTATCTTGGAACAGTGGATCTCCTAGCAAAGACCTTTGTGGAATTGCTAGTGGACCAGCACACAGTTCACCTTCATTATTGGTCCACCTTCCACTGGGTGATTTAGAACAGACAAACTGCTTGTAATTTTTTAGGATGTGATGTTTTCCTGACAAAGCACAAAGAACAAATCACAACATACCATACACCATATACCATGAAAGTATCTCCACGCATGAGGGTAAGATGACTGTACATCCTGGTTCGCCTATGGCAGTACCTTTGTGCCCATGCCCTGGAATACTTATTAAGAGCACAACTCTCAAAAGGGTTTCTAGATGATGGGGTACCTGGCCCTACCACACATGGATCAGGTTTTATGGAAATGCAATCCGAAGGGTTTCCAAGCTTCACCGCAGCATGGAATCACTCTCAACTACTATGTTAAAGGTGAATAATATACAATGTGAAACCTTCTCTCACCAGCACCCAAAGACTATGCTCTGAGTAGACAACACATGCCCCAACTCCACTCTTCCTGCCTATTAGTCCCTCCAAGGACAAGAGTACCCGGCACCTGAATTTCTAGGGAGGGAGCAGCAGGAACTGTCTTTGCAGTCTTTCAAGGTCAGGACATAGAATTAGTGGCTATAAAGAAAAATTTGTGCCATATCTGTATTTTAAAAAAAGAAGGGTTCCAAAGGACTTAATATGAAAACATGCACACTTTAGTGTGTGATGCCTATAACTAAAAATTATAGTGGGTTTGAATTTCAAGCCACATCCCCAAATGTGGAGGACATAAAACATCTTCATATTTTCTGTGACTCACTCTGTTTTTACCTTAGCTCCCACTGATGAGGAGGAAGAAAACCTCACCTCTGTTGCACTTGGGGCTCTCCCCTCCCATTAGGGCCACGCCATGGTTACAAGATCTTTTCCACGGTCAGGGATGGTGCAGAGGTTTTGTGGTCATGGTCATGGGTAACCAGGAGATGTAGTCTCCACTGAATTACCTGTCGTCCTGTCTGCATGGCCCCTTCTTGCCCAGAAGCTCCTGATGCCATGCTTGGGATACAGCTATATTCTTTAAGCTGCCTACAGACCCCTCTGTCTAGACGCACCAGCGGTGGCATTAGTAAGAGGCCAGGCTGGGATCCTTGTTGCTCTGAAGCCCATTATTGTTTCTTCTTTCCTTCCTCTACCTCTTCCCAGTCTGGGAGGAGTTTCTTTCTTCCTTGGGGAAGGAAATACGTAGTATTTTGTCCTTTGGATATCCAAGAACTCTGCATATACTGGAAAATCTTTTCTTCTTTTACCTCATCTGCAAATTACTCCTAAGGTATTAAGCTTTGGGAAAATAAAAGCCAGAAAGATTTGCAAGCTAATCCTACATTGGCCCTGCCACATTTTCTCTGAGGCAATGAAACAGAAACTCAACTATCAGTTTGAATAAGTGGAAGGAATAGACTATCAGTTTGAATAAGTGGAAGGAATAGCAGGGAGGAAGGGAGAAAACAAAACGGATTCTAGCCACAAAAGTCAATATGAAAAGAAAATCAAATAATGTAAGCAGTTCTTCCCTCATATGGTAACTTCGATGTAGATGCTTCAGGGACGCATTCTCTGACTAGTGTAGGGACCCCCTTTAGGGTTTCAGGTGGTACCCTGATTATTCTTTTTGTCATAACGATTTACTAAAATTGTCTAACACAGAAATAACAAACTGGCAACAGTGGTTCTGCATGGCTGACAGCAACAATCCCAGGAAGTGAGCTGTGGCTCACCCGCTACACCTGACAAGACGGGCACCCTGCAGGTGGCCACGAGCTCATCCTTTACTTAGCCGGCAGGGACTTGAGTTTGTGAGCCCTGGTCTAAGTTTGCACATTTTAAGTTCTGTGATGTCAAGGAGGGTCTCTTGTTCATTACAACAGACACAGTGTCTGGTGTATATTAGGATTCGACATATATCAATATGTCTAAAATATATAGATTCAAATCCCTCTCCCTGCTGAAAAAATTTTTTTTAATTTTTATTCAACTCTGCTTTGCTCCCTTTCCCCCAAAAAAGATTTGATGTGTTTACATGACAATTTTATTCTGCCATTTATCTGCAATGTACAAAATCAAGAGCGTGAGTTTTATTCTCAGTGGTCTCATTCGAGGGGACTGTAACAGAGTACGTAGTCACATGGCCTCCTTGGCCTCCCCGAGCCACCCTGTCCAGAGCTAGAGTTCCCTTCTCTAACACACATACACATCACACACACCACCATCACCACCATATATCCTGGCCATATATGGAGTTACCTCTGATGCATGTTTCTTGTCAGTCTTCCCATCCAGAATGTGAGCACCAGGAGAAGAGAAAGAAGAGCTCTTTTCCCACTGTAGCCCCAAGCCCAACACAGAAAAGGGCACCCCCCATACCTGTGAATGGAAATAAAAGGCCAACAGCCCCCCTTATTTAAATCCAGGATGGTTCCCGGGAGCACAATTCCAGGGCATCCAAATATACCTTTCTTCAGCCTTCTTTATCTTACCCAATGCACAAAAACCACTTTGCAAACACATTTATTCCTAGCATACCATCTAAGTCACTGCACCTTTTTTCCCTCTTCCCCGTCTCCAGTTTTCTCTTTTTTTAACTATTCCTAACTATTCCTATTGACTAAATTTACTGTGAAAGAGTTCGCCCAATTTTCAAATGAGAGATGAGGATTTCGTTGAACTATTCTTGGCACTAATTCGGTAAGCATTTATTGAGCTGCTCTTATTTTCTAGGTGCCCAGCTAGGTGCTAGGGCTAGAAAGGTGAATGAGGCAGGCAGCCCACATTCTCTAAATGAGGCCACAGGGATCCTTCCCCAGAGAAATGGTGAGCTCAAGGAGTTCTCCCCACACCCCAAATAAAGGTACAACTTTTCCTGTCTGGTGAACCGCTAAGGACTTACGATGAGTTTCCTAGACGACTTGAACCAAAGCCAGCTTCCCAGGTCTTTGGGCTACCTTCTAAAGTTGGGCATGGCATGAGCAGATATTTTCTCCAGACTCTCATATCCCTCCCGACATTCCCCCTTTTTTCTCATATCGGTCCCATTATTTGTGCCCAGCTGTCTCTCTCTTTCTATCTCGACCAGCTGCCTTTTGGAAAGATCTCATTTTCCCCTGATGTACACAAGGTGGGATTTGTTCACTGCCCCTGCTCTCTGTCCCTGAGTCACATCTCTTAAGTGAGATAATTTATGTGCCAACACCCTGCACAAGGCAGACACGTGAATGTTACCTCTCTTCTCGCTTCATCCCTGAAGAGCCAAGGCTGAAATTGCTTTTCTGTCAGATGGAGCGCTCACATTCTGAGAGCCTGTTTTTGTTTCCACGTCTTTCTCTCTTTACCACCTTTGCTGAGACTGACGAGTGTTCCAATTAATACCAAAATGTAAGGAAATGTAAGGGAAAAAAAGAGGCCTAAAACCTGTAACCAACTCATAAAAGCAGTTCTCTGAGCATATAAAGTGGAAAAGAGACAACGACAAAAAGAAATTGAATTTTTTCTGCGCTATTTCACCTTTTGGTCATGAAAGCCTTTCTTTAATCGTAAAGGAGTTTACACTTTGCTCTGTTTGGGGTTTTTTCCCTGACAGCCCCTTAATCAGGTTTCCCCTGGTCGTCTGTGTGTAGGTGGCTGGAGGGACTTCTCCAGAGGCTGTGAGATGAAACAGCTCTTTCGGAGAGAGATGTGCAAACCAAGCTTGCAGCCCATTCCAAGCACAGATCCTAATGAGTCATTGCAATTTTAGGAAGCGTTATTAATCTAAAGGTGCCTGAGCCAGAAAACAGAATTTTCTCAAATGAAAGAGTTAAAAATAGTCTTTGTTACAGGCAAGGGAGAAACTCTTCTCCCTCGTGGCATATAAATCATTCGCTAGCTCCACATTGGGGGGAAGACGCTGACACAGGCCACTGTCTCTGGCCTCTGCCGGAGACAGAGTTGTCTCAAGAATAATGGCATAAATTCCTATTGTCCAGCGACTCTGAGACCACAACATAGTGTATTTAACTCATATTGTCAAGTCTCTGAGCGGTCAGCTCTTACCAAAGAATTTAATACTGTAGCGGATTGCTTCATTATGTGTAACTGTCCTTAACTTAAGCCATGATGCTACAGTATCACTTAGAACTTGACCCAGGCTCACAGATTCAGGGGAGATAGATCTGCTGCTGTGGACACCAGCTGGGCTGTCCACAAACTGATTAAATCTCTCCTGGAGATAGCAATTCTTTTTTTTTTTTTTAATTCTTTATTGGAGTATAATTGCTTTACAATGGTGTGTTAGTTTCTGCTTTATAACAAAGTGAATCAGTTATACATATACATATGTTCCCATATCTCTTTCCTCTTGCGTCTCCCTCCCTCCCACCCTCCCTATCCCACCCCTTCAGGTGATCACAAAGCACCGAGCTGATCTCCCTGTGCTATGCGGCTGCTTCCCACTAGCTATCTACCTTACATTTGGTAGTGTATATATGTCCATTACACTCTCTCGTGATCTAGCTTTCTGTTTTTGTGCCAGTACCATACTGTCTTGATTACTGTAGCTTTGTAGTATAGTCTGAAGTCAGGGAGCCTGATTCCTCCAGCTACATTTCTCGTTCTCAAAATTGCTTTGGCTATTCGGCGTCTTTTGTGTTTCCACACAAATCGTGAAATGTTTTGTTCTAGTTCTGTGAAAAATGCCAGTGGTAGTGATAGGGATTGCATGGAATCTGTAGATTGCTTTGGGTAGTAGAGTCATTTTCACAATGTTGATTCTTCCAATCCAAGAACATGGTATATCTCTCCATCTATTTCTATCATCTTTAATATCTTTCATCAGTGTCTTATAATTTTCTGCATACGGGTCTTTTGTCTCCTTAGGTAGGTTTATTCCTAGATATTTTATTCTTTCTGTTGCCATGGTAAATGGGAGTGTTTTCTTGATTTCATTTTCAGATTTTTCATCATTAGTGTATAGGAATGCCAGAGATTTCTGTGCATTAATTTTGTATCCTGCTACTTTACCAAATTCATTGATTAGCTCTAGTAATTTTCTGGTAGCATCTTTAGGATTCTCTACGTATAGTATCATGTCATCTGCAAACAGTGACAGCTTTACTTCTTCTTTTCCGATTTGGATTCCTTTTATTTGGAGATGGCACTTCTGATTTGCAGAAAATTCCTTTTATGTTGGTTATGCTTCCACTGTCTTCTGAGCTGTCTCCATTCACTAAAGTCCAGCCAAAGAAAATCACAGTGCAAGAAAAACTATACTTCTGGTTGAAATCCCTTAAGCTTATTGGAGCATCGGTAACTCAGTGACGTGTAAACAAAAGTTCTCAGCATGCTTTAGCTATTTCGCTTAGTAATTGAATCAGCTATTTGCCCCTTTCTTGTTTTCTTTTATCTTTTCCTTTTTAAACCTTTTTTTCCCTTCCCTCTTTGCTTTCCTTCCTTCCTTCCTTTTTTTTTTCGTTAGATAACCTAAGATGTATCTTTGAGTCTCCAAGTGTCTAGAAACTGAATGACATGAAAAATTAGTCATGTTAGAATATTTCTCTTTTTTAAAAATTCGGTGAATCTTTGTGCTGCCTTTATAGCAAAATACATGAATAAAAAGAGGTTTTACTTTATTATGAAGTTATTTTCCCACATCTAGCTTAGAAAGTACAGAGGATCAGATTAACTCCACTACCTCTAGGATTAGTAAAAGTTTCCCTATCTAATTCCAGTATAATATTAATATGCTGAAAGAGGATTCAGGAAAATATAGAACTCTGAGCTTATAGAAATTGATCTCCTGCCTCATGGGGCTTTGACCAGAATAAAGACCATACCCTAAGGCACAAGCTGTACTCAGCCCTTACAAATGCCCTTGGAACAATTCGGGGTTGAATTTTTAAGACTTTTAAGTTGACTGCTTTCAGAGGGAAGAAGGCAGGAGAAAAAAACACCTACTTTACATTTGAAAAGCTCACTTTCTGAAACGGCTGGTTCCCCGCTGGCAGAGCCTGGGATGGGGCTGGTGGTGGATTTGTAAAGGCATTACTCTAATCAGCTTGCAGACAAGATAAATGCTGCTTTACAGCTGAAGACTTTTCTCTGTCCTAAGATCTGTAAGTTGTTTGCAGTTATGTAAAACTTACAGAGGAAAAAATTTTTCTTTTATTAAGAGCAGTTCTTATATCATAGATACTTTCCTTCTGGAACACTTTTCTCACTAAAATATTCAACTGACTTGAGGACTCAGCTTCAGTGTAAATGTTAGTAAATGTAAATGGCAGGAAATGCTGTGATCATTTCCCCCATTTATTCAGACAATTAAATCAGCTTGGAATTCAATTGTGCAATCTGTGAAGGCAAGCATCCTATGTTTTTGCAAGAATATTTTTCTGGATTAGATAAAATTCAGATTTTGAACTGGTAAATTATGAAATTGCTCACAGATATTCTAGTTTCTCTTTATACTGCGTACTTCATGCAGTCAGGCGTGACATGTTTCAAATCTTGTGATCTTATATCACAGAAGTAAAATGACCATAATTTTTTTTCTTTCAAAGTGGGACAGTTTAAAGAATGAAAGGGGCCCTTATTATTCATGTGGGGACATCAGGCAGAAACCAGGACTGTCCTGAGCAAATTTATGCATGAGGGATTGAGTTTTTAAATCTGAAAATAAATCACTGCAAGATAAAAATGTTCTTGCCCATCCCACTGCATTTTTTAAACGCACGTTTTTAGTGTAAGTGTAATTTATTTTAGAAAAGCAAGAAAATACATTTAAGCAAATAGAAGAATTAAATACTTATACTTTCATCTCCAGAGATAATCCCTATTATTACCTTGCTGTATATTATCCCAGAACTGAAATATATGCATATATATCACATTTATGTTTACACAGACACACACACACACACACACACACATATTTAGTAAGAGAGGAAAACTTTTCCTCAGTCCTCTTAGGGTCCCTGGTTGGGTCTGGAAATTAAATTGACAAAGACAGATTAACAGAAGAAAAGCATACAAATTTATTTAATTATGAGTTTTACATGAGCCTTCATAAAGAAATGAAGGAAGACCTGAAGAAACAGCTAAACTGAGTGGTTTTATGCTAGGTTTGTTGAAGAGTGGAAGGTCATGCAGAAATATAATAGGGCAAAAATAGGAGCTAAGTGTAGTGAAGTAGGGGAGATTTAGCAAGGTCTGTTTATTCATAGTCTTCTCAGTGTCCTTCCATCTTTGAACTAAGGATGCTCCTTTTCTCTGGGTAGTGTTAGGGCACCTCTCACAGGAGGGTCTTGTGACCTCCTTCTGGGGAGAAGGGCAGGGGAAGCTGAGAAAGATCTTTCGCTTCTGCTGTTTTCTCAGCCCCGTCACCTTAAAGTACGTAATATGCCAAGGTGCCGTATTTTGGGATAGTGTGTTCTGAGCCACACACACACACACACATATTTATATTTACATTTTTATACAAGAGGAACTCCTACTGTGCGGACAGTTCTGCAGCTCGCCTTGTTCTATGTCAAATGTTCTTCTGCAGCAACGACTTTTTTTTTGCGGTACGCGGGCCTCTCACTGTCGTGGCCTCTCCCGTTGCAGAGCACAGGCTCCGGACGCGCAGGCTCAGCAGCCATGGCTCACGCGCCCAGCCGCTCCGCCGCACGTGGGATCTTCCCGGACCGGGGCACGAACCCGTGTCCCCTGCATCGGCAGGCGGACTCTCAACCACTGCGCCACCAGGGAAGCCCTGCAGCAACAACTTTTAAGGCACTCATCCTGTTATATGAATGTACCATAATTTATTTAGCCAATCTCCATATTAAAGGGTAAATTTTAAAGAGGATAAAATCATAACTCCCATACAAATTTAAAATAAACATATAACATAGATTTTATCTCATTAATTAATGAGGAACTAGTAAGATATTACGACGAGCTTTAAAAGACCTCTAGGACTTCCCTGGTGGCGCAGTGGTTGAGAGTCCGCCTGCCGATGCAGGGGACACGGGTTCGTGCCCCTGTCCGGGAGGATCCCACATGCCGCGGAGCGGCTGGGCCCGTGAGCCATGGCCGCTGAGCCTGCGCGTCCAGAGCCCGTGCTCCGCAAAGTGAGAGGCCAGCGTACCACAAAAAAAAAAAAAAGACCTCTAATTATCTCAGATGTTTAGAGTCAAATAGAGAACGCCGAAATAGGGACTTCCTTGGTGGCGCAGTGGATAAGACTCCAAGTTCCCAATGCAGGGGGCCCAGGTTCTTTCCTTGTCAGGGAACTAGATCCCACGTGCATGCTGCAACTAAGAGTTCGCGTGCCACAGCTAAGGAGCCCGCCTGCCGCAACTCAGTCCTGGTGCAACCAAATTAATTAATTTAAAAAAAAGAATACTGAAATAAGTTTACAAATAGATGCAAAACTGTTTGAAAACTTGTCAATATCCACAGGGAAATAATCAATTGCTTTCTACCAGACACAATTTTTATTCTTACAGACAGGAATTATTTGCATTACTGTTTGTTTTCTGCAAGTGAACTTCTCTACAGAGTTGTAAAATAGCACACAAACACAAATAATGATGGAGGCAGCTAGACAGAATACCTAGTAAATTTCAAAATCTTTCAAAAATTTTCCAAATTTTTCCTTACAATCGCATCGCCATGTCAAATTTTCCAAATAATAAATTGTACTGTGAAAAGTCCTGACAATGGACACCTTGTTTCCTTTGATTTTTAAACTTAGGGTAAGTTGCTAGAAATGCAATAACTCCATCAAAGAGCACATAGTTTGTGACTGGAGGGATGGAGAATTAATTAATAGTATTTTAAGACTTTTGGTACACAGTGCCAAATTGCCCTCTAGAAAGATTGTTGTACCATTCATACTTCCACCAGCAGTGTAGGTGAGAGTGCTAGGTCCCTGAAATCACACCAAAACTTATTACATGTTTATAAACTGCTTCAATTTGTGATGGCAACTATGGCTTTTGTAAACCTCATAAAACATGTCCCTTCAAATTCCTTTCTCTTTCTCATCTAATGTCTCTTTCAGAGCACTCTGGAACTGTATCTTTGACAGCCTTCTGTTTTGAAAGTCCCTCAGACAGTAAGAACTATAGAGTGGCAGCAAAGCCCTTGAGCGTGTTAGATATGATCCTCTCTATTTTCTGCATCAATTTTAATTTCTCCCCATGGTTTTCTGGGCATCTTCTTTGGTGTTAGTTTAAAGCAGTCCCTGGCTGCTCCTTTTAATCTTTAGCTATTTTGGGGAAGTCTCAAGCACAAGGACTCTGGTCACTCTGTCCATAGCTAGAAGCTTGGTGCCAGTTGCCTTGGAAATATTTTTCTCTCCCAGGTTCTTCCTCCTCTTCCCTTCGCCCTCTGATGGTTAGGACACAGAGCTAAACACCTGGTGGCCTGTGGAAGGGTAACAGAATTTCCCTTCTTTACTTAAGTTCTCTTATTTCTGTGCAGGTGGAAGAATTTTGGGCTTGGCAATAAGTGCAAGAATTATGATAGGAAGTGATACTTAATTTTTCCCACAAATGAATAGACAGCAGGACAGTTGTTTTTGTTTGTTCATTTCCTTGTTTGCTTATTTTCTCAAAAGTTTGATGATATCTTCATGGCAACGTGGCCGTCCCAAAGTGGGCTTATTTGAACAAATATCTAAGTTTGTTTGCAATCCCTGAGTTATAATCCATCCCAAAGAGTGTCCTTCACCATCTAATGTGATAAAATGAATGGAACTGGGTTTAAATTACTATCAAGGTTAGTCAGAAAGCAGTTAAAAATGAAAGGCATAATAGGAAAATAAATCAAGAAGGGAAATGGAGGAGGCTAGATGGGGCAACACTTTTGCTAGGGGATCACCCCAACATTTCCTTGATAATTTACATGTGAACACCATGGTGTTTTGTTTGTTTTTACATTTTAGCATCACTTGCCTGGACCACTGTATTTAACCACAACTACTCTTTCCCCTGCCAGTATCACTCCAGGTACCTGGTTGCTGCAGTAGCAGCAGTTTCAAGGAATAGAAGAAACCAAACCAGGTTTAAGTAATAAAGGCAATAACACATGCCTAATCAAAGCTTGATAAAATTACCACTTTGTATGGAAAGGAAAACAGCACCTATAAGCCTAGGTTTTTAAGGGATTGAAAGGGGCATCTCAGCCAACAATATTTCTGTCTTTTTATTATACCCCAGTGTGTTTGTTAGGGTAGCACTAAGTTTTGCTTTAGCATTAGTGGGGTATTTCTTCCTAGTATAACAGTGCAATCAGGGGTCAACTTGGGAAGTTTGCCTCCACAGTGTCATTCAGGGACTCAAGTTGATGAAAACTTTGCCATTTTCAACATGTGGCTTCCAAGATCAGCGTGCTTATTTTCATTCCATTGGAGGAAGGGAGGAAATGCAAGGAGGAGCAAGTGAAAGATTTTATGTACCAGACTTGGAAGATATATTATTTCCCCTCACAAACTGTTAGCTAACAGTTACAAGGCCACCCAACTGCAAGTGAGGCTAGGAAATGTAATCTAGTTGTGTGCTTGAGAAGACTAAGAGGATGAGGATTTTACTCAACAAATAGCAGTCTCCACCACACATCATTTCTTGTAATCAGCTTTTTCCTGCAGAATGAGAAATAAGGCGAGGCGTTGGCACAGAGACTACAAACACTTCAGTAGATTATTTGTTCTTCAAGGTGGAGACTGTAGTTGTTGATCTGTGTATCCCCCTCATTTAGCAATGAGCCTATTGCAAAGCAGCTGACGAATACATGTTGAAAGACAAAATGAATGAATAATTTCAGGTATCATGCATCGTTGAATGATTTTGTGATAGTTTTTTATTATTAAATATTTCTTATTAAACAGACTTCTAATACTAGCTCTTTTGAGATAAAAATTGATCTATCATCCAATTCACTCACTTAAAGTACACAATTCAGTGGTTTTTAGTATATACTCAGAGTTGTACAACCATCACCACAATCAATTTTAGAACATTTTCATCACCCCCAAAAGAAATCCTGTACCCATTGGCAGTGGTTCCCCATTTCCAGCCAACTTTTCCAGGCCTAGGCACATGCTAATTTAGTGTCTGTCTCTATAGACATGCTTATTCTGGACATTTTATAGAAATGGAGCCATATAATATGTGTTCTTTGTGAATGACTTCTTCATTTATCATAATATTTTAAAGTTTCATCCATTTTGTAGTATGTATCGGCACTTTATTCCTTTTTATTGCCAAATGATTTTCCACTGTATGGCTATAGCATATTTTATTTATTCATCAGATGATAAAAGCTTGGATTGTTTCTACTTTCTGTATGTTATGAATAATTACACTAAAAACGTTTATATACAAGTTTTTCCTTTCTCTTTGGTATATACCTAGGAGTGGAATTTCTGGGTCATATGGTAGCTCTGTGTGTAATCTTTTAAAGAACTGTCAGACTTTTCCAAAGTGACTGCACCATTCTACATTATTGAATGACTTTTAAAATCTCCAGTACTTCAGTAAATTAATGTATCAAGCACTTAGGATATTCTGAACACTGAAGTTATGATGGTGCCAAAGTTCCTCTCTCGTGGAACTTACAACCTGGTGGAGGGGGACAAACAACCACATAAACAAATCAGACAGATGGATTTCATGTAGTAACAAATGTTACGAAGGCCATTATATAGGCTTGTGTGACAGAGCGGCTTACGTGAGACTAAAAACGCTCCTTTAGGTTGGGTCATCAGGGAAGTCCTCAATGAGGAGAAGACATTTGAGCTGAGACCTGAATGCTAAATTTTAGCCATGAAAAAAGCATAGGTGAGGAGTGTTCTAAGCAGAGAAAATACTAGTGGAGAGGCACCAACAATTTACATTTTTATTACAAACTGAGCATGACAACCCAACAAACCAGCTTCCTTGAAGAAAGAGAGGAAGCCATCGTTGCTACCTGTGGCTAATTGATTTCTGGCAATCTGCGTTCAACACAAGTCAGCCCAGCTGCTCTCACACAGTGGCCAAGATTTCATGGCAGCGTTGGGAGTTTTCATGTTAACTCCTGCTGTTCACTCCTAAGCTGAGCCATGTCTCCATGCACTCTTCCACCCTATTTACGCAGAATCTCAACCCTCACCTGAGATTCACAGGACTCTGAGGACAGCGGTTCCCTTAAGTGAAGCACTCTGCTATCAAAGGTCATCTGTATGAATGAACGCCAAATGCAAGAGAGATGCCGGTGCTCAGGGCTGCCTCTCCAGAAGTCAAGGCAGGAGCTTACAGACTGAGGATTCTCTCAGCCTCTTCTATAAGTGCCTTGCCCTAGTCTCTTTTCTTTATACTATTTTCCCACCTTTCAGGAGGGCCCCTCTATACATCTCCCTCTGCGGGCTCTGTGTGTGTTAGACAAGCATCCAAGGCCATTGGAGGGAAACCTTGCTCTGTGAAGGGGAGGGAACCATGCCTTTGGGAGGGATTTGTCTGTTTCCTGCCAAGACTTGTAGGCAAGCCTGTCCACAGAGAGGCGTTAAGAGGAGAAACAACTGCAAACTCTCTTACTCCTAGCTGAGTACCCATCTAATCTGAATTGTCCTTTGGAAACCATACCACAGGAGAACATGATGTTTGCTGTGTTCCACTTTGACCTGGTTTCTTTCTAATTAATTTAGAACCATTCATGGCTTCATTTACTTATGTAGCAAATAGGCATTTCTGCAAGACTACATGCTTTGAACTGTGCGAGCATTCAGGAAATATAGCAGCAAGCGGGATTGACAAAGTCTCTACCTTCATGGAGGATAATATGCTAGTGAGGAAGACCAGTCAGCAAGATAATTGCTAATAGTAACATATGCCATAAAAGAAATAAAGTAGGAGATGATGTAGAAAGTAATACAATAATGAGGGAGGGCCTATTTTACACAAGACGGTTTAAAAGATGTTGAGAGGGTACGGCTTGAGATGGGACCCAACGGGGGTGGGGGTGGGGGGGAGAGAGAGAGAGAGAGAGAAGCAAGTCATGTGGACAGGCAGGGAAGAACAGCCCAGCAGAGGGAGCAGTGGACACAAACGTGAGGAGGGAGAGGGGCAGGTGGACTTGAGGAACAGAGGGGAGACCTGTGTCACTGCAGTATTGAAAGTCAGGGAACCAGCAGGACAAGATGCAGATGTGGAGGCAGGCAGGTGCCAGATCCCGTGAGGCCTCCTGGGTGAGGGTAAAGAGTGCAGTCTTTGCTGTCACTGCGCTGGGACATCACGGAAGCTTTTTACACTAGAAACAGAGATGATCAAATTTGCCTTTTAAAAATGTTACTCTGCCTTATAATAATGGTTGGACAAATAAAGCATCTTCTCTCGATTCTTGACCACTAGGAAATTCCTATTTTCATTTTCTAAACTATTTAAGAGCTTTTAGGTTTGCGTCTAGGTGTGCTCTCAGAGGTGACTTACTTACTAAATAGACATATCACAAAGCTACTGAATCTGTTGAGTGGGCAGTTTTTTTTCCTGTCTCTTTTTTTCTCTTCTGAGCCTTCGTTGAAGTATAATATACATAGAGAATAGTCAGTAAATTATAAGAAGTTTCCAGAGTGAATTACCTCTGTAGCCAGAGTCCAGATGAAGAAACAGAGTATTATTACCCACTCCCCAGAGCAGAAGTCCCCCCATCATAACTGCTTTTAGTCTCCATCCTTTTCCCAAAGTTAACCACAATCCTAACTTCTAACAACATAAATTAGCCTTAACCTGTTTTCAAGTTTGTGTAAATGGAATCCTTGACATTCGTATACTCTTTTGTCTGACTGCTTTTAGTCAACGTTATGTTTATAAAATACATCCATATTTATTGCATGTAGTTGTAGTTCATTCATTCTTAATGCTAAATGGTGTGCCAATGCGTGGATTCACTACGATTTATTCCACTGTCTGCGGGCATTTGGGTATTTTCCAGTCTGGGGCTATTATGAATAGTGCTGCTATGGGCATTGTTGTACCTATTGCTTGGTGTGTATATACATTTCTGCTGAGTATATACACTGGTATGCCGGAACGAGCTTGTACCAACTCACAAAGCCAGTTGTTTACATTCGTTCTCGCTTTGTGCTCAGTGATATCAGGTTGTAGCTTAAAGTCACATAATGGGAGTATTTATACCACAGAAATCAACAAATGCTACAAATCAGGGCTTTTATTTCTTGTTTTTTTTGTTGTTGTTTGCAGCAGGGTAGTTGTTAAACATATATTAGTATACCTCTGGGTACTTAGGAGAAATTCCAGAGCCTTAGCTATGTATACATTCATCTTTAGTGGATACAGACAGTTTTCCCAAGTGATTGTACCAACTTACACTCCCACAGGAGACCAGCAATCTAAGAGAATTCCTATAGCTCCATATCTTCACCAACACTTAATAACTTCTGTCTTTTTAACTTTAGCCATTCTGCTGAAGATCTCCGTATCATTTTATTTTTTTATATTTTTTGCGGCACACGGGCCTCTCACTGTTGTGGCCTCTCCCATTGCGGAGCAGAGGCTCTGGACGCGCAGGCTCAGCGGCCATGGCTCACGGGCCCAGCCGCTCCGCGGCATGTGGGATCTTCCCGGACTGGGGCATGAACCCGTGTCCCCTGCATTGGCAGGTGGACTCTCAACCACTGCGCCACCAGGGAAGCCCCGTCTCCGTATCATTTTAATTTGCATTTCCCTGATGCGTACGAAGATGAGCGCGTTTTCATATGTTTATTGGTTGTGTGTATATTTATCTTCTTTTGTGAAATGCCTGTTCAAGCCTTTTGTCCATTTTTCTGTTGGGTTTTGTCCATTCCTTATTGATTTGTAGTTCTTTAAATATAGTGGGTGCAAGACTGTGTCAGGTACGTATTCCTGAATAAGAAACGACCTCAAAACTTAGTGGCTTCAAACAGTGATTCTGCTGTTGCTTGTGATTCTGTGGGTTTGTGACTTGGGCTGGGCTCACCTGTGCTCGATCACGTGTCCGCATATACCTGAAGGCTCCACAAGAGCTGGACCATCTAAGCTGGTCCCACTCACATGTCTGATAGTTGGCTGGAGCTCCTGCCATGGTTTCTCCAGTAGGCCGACTCAGGCTTGCTCACATGGCAAATTCAAGGTTCCAACCACAGCCCCAAAAGAGCAAACCCTAATGCACAAGCGCTGTTCAAGCTTCTGCTTGTGTCATGTTTGCTAGTGACCCAGAGCTAAATGTGGAAGGGACTGTGCAAGGATGTGCTCCTAGGAAGGCATGATTCTGGGGGCCACCACTGTAACACTCTACCAAATCTACCACAGAGCCCTTTGTCTACTTTCAAAATACAGAGTTAGAAGGAACTTTTCATTACGTCATCCACTGACCAGCTGATTAGGTCCATTAAGACATAAAGCTCCTTAAGAACCAAAGGAAAAAGGCAAGAAGACCCAAAAAGCAATGGATCCCATGAGGTGAGGTGACCCCGGCTGCAAGAAAACCACAGTGGAGATTCTCAGTAGAGCAGAAAAGGGGCTTACCTCTCACCTCTACTTCTTTTGTCAGAGTTTCTTTGGCTCCTGCAACATCCAGGGGGGCCCCAGGAGATGTTCCCTTTCTTTCCTGTTGCAGCTGCACCTGCACTCCCCATCTTCCATAAAGGCAGGACAATGCTGGGAAGGAACGTCATAGGACATTGCAAACTTGTGTGCAGTTCTAAAATAGGGTATAAGATAGTGGGCGGCTTCTGGTAGACGAGGGTGCCTGTGCTGTCGGTTGGAAGTAAAGCAACACTTTAAAAAGCAGCCACTCACAACAACAACAACAAAATCCAGTTCAAAAATGAGCAAAGAACTTGAATAGATATTTCTCTAAAGAAAAATAGCCAGTAAGTACATGAAAAAAATCAATGTCCTTGGTCGTTAGGGAAATGCAAATCGAAAACTCAATTAGTTATCACATTATACCCACTAGGATGACTATAATAAAATAAGCAGAAAATAAGTGTTGTCAAGGATGTGGGTAAATTGGAACCCTCATACATTGCTAATGGGAATGTAAAATAGTACAGCCACTGTGGAAAACAATTGAGCCCTTCCTGCAGAAGTTAAACATAGAACTACCGTATGACTCAGTAATTCCACTTCCGAGGTAAATATCCAAGAGAATTGAAAGCGGGGATTCAAGCAGACATTTGTATGCCAGTGTTCATCGTAGCATTATTCACAAGAACCAAAAGTAGAAACAAGTCAAGTGTCCATCAACAAATGAATGGATAAACAAAAGTAGAATATTATTCAGTCATAAAACGAAAGGAAATTCTGATATATCTTAAAACATGGATGGACCTTGAAAACATTATGCTAAGTGAAACAAACGAGACACAAAAGGCCACATATTGTATGATTCCACTTACATGAGGTACCTAGAATAGGCGAATTCACAGAGGCAGAAAGCAGAATAGAAGTTGCCAGGGGCTCGAGGGAGGGGAGAATTGGGAGTTACTGTTTAACGGATATAGAGTTTATGCTGGGGACAATGACAAAGTTTGGAGTATAGAGCATGGTGATGGTGATACAACACTGTAAATATATTTAATGCAATGAATTGTGCAATTACAAATGGTTAAAATTGTTAATATTATATGTGTATATATATATTTTTTTTACCACCGTAAAAAAGAAGAAAGCAAGCTACTACTCTTTGATTCCTTTCTCTACCTATCTGATGGCTTGGCTTTCACACTATATCCTCTAACTATTTTTGTCATCTTCTTAGCCATCATGTTAACATGCTATCTTTAGAAAAATTTTTGATAAGGGGCCAGTTTTGGAGAAAGTACTTAGGGACCATACCCATCCCTCTCTAAGCTCACTTCCACGCCCTGTGGCTTATCCCAGTGGAAGGGCATCACCTCAGCACATGGGTTAATGTAGAGCCACCCGCAGACAAAACTTTTTACATGAAATCAAATTTTGAATTTATGAATTCTCTTTATTCTAAGCAAAACTATAGGAAACATTTCTGGATTCTTATAGCACAAGAAAGAATGATGTGACTACTCTAACCTTGTATTTCTGTATGTTTTTAAAACAGAAAAAAATTCCAACAAGGTCTGAGGATCTTGTGATCAATCATGCAGTTGGGTCACTTGAGAGGTGGGACATTCCTGCCTTTTGTGTCACAGAGACTGTCTGGTGAACAAACCAGACATCCTCCATCCTTCTCAGGGGATCAAGAAGCAAATTGAATTAGCTGTACTGTGTCTGGCAGGATCACAGCACTTGTGCACAAATGTTTATTTTCCCTATCAAAGCTCTTAACATTTAGAAGATTCAGGATTTAATCACTTGTTGCAGCTGAGAAGCTGATATTCTGAACAATTTGTCTTATTTTCTTTAAAAAGTTAAAAATACTTTTAAGTGATTAATATAACAAATTCTGACATGTGCAATTGGTCAAAGGCTTACCTTCACTTATAAATAAGAATCTCTTAATTGAGAAGTGAAGAGAGAGGCGTAAGAGAGAGTATCCTTTGGGTAAAATAAATGGTCAAGGTAAGAAAAATACTTGGGTCTATGTTTATATTAACGATAAGCCTAGGCAAAAGCATGTTGTAAAAGGAAGGAGGAATATATGACCAAGGACTGTAAGCACAGACCTCAGAGGGGACCTTAGGAAACATTTGCTTCCTTTTGTAGGAAAAAAATGATTGGGTCAGTTACTCAAAATTAAAATTCCTAAGTTATATGTTAGAATAAAAAGGCATATATAAAATAAATCAGTAAATAAGTCAGAGTTTTATTGATTGGTTAGTTGATTGATTTTAAGAAGTAATTTCTTTTAAAATATTCATATGTAATAAATTATAAGACCTAGGAGGTATTTTCTGTTGAATATGATTTATAGAACTCTCCTGGAGTTCTAAGCACCTAAGATACATGTATAACAAACCACAAAGGCTGTGTTTTCCTACACACATGAAATTTACTGTTCTACTCAAAGGCAACTTAGGACAAAGTGGTGGCCATCAATATGGGTAGAAACTTGGGTTGGGATGATGGCCTACACATGGGGAGGGACAGGTGAAGTTTAGAATAAGAGGGAGGAAGTTGAAAGACAACGTCAGCATACCTTCCTACGTACCTAATGAAGACTGAAGCTGTTCTTTCTTTTTCCAAATTGGAGACCTAGTCTGATTTCAGGGACAAGAAAGAAACTATTTCTCCTGACAGCCTCCCTCACCCCCTGCGTCTAAACTACCAGCTCACCATCACCTCGAATTCCCTTAATTGAAAATAAAGACTTTTTCCCATTGTTAGACATAAATACCATTGGCATTTAAATATTTAATAGAGTTACCCACCTGGCATGAATGGAATCCATTAAGTTTAAAGGATAATAGCAAATCTCTACTTTTTTGAATCAGGGTGATGATTTCTGCCCTGAGTAGAAGGTCCAGGGCCCCTAGAGAAGGGCAATGGATTCCTTAGAAGAAAATGGAAGCATCAAGAGAGGAATATGCACCGTGCACACACACACACATGCATGCCCACGCGCGCGTTAAAGCACGTCCTATATGACCTGCTTGTGCCCTCCACTTAGCCAGGCTGTGATGAGATCTCCAGTTCTTTATGTTCCACTCATATGTGACCCTGGGAAGTAATTTCCTCTCTCTAATCCAGAAGCACCTGGTAATGAAATGAAAACCTACCACAGAGTATGAACGATGCTCATAAAAAAAATGACAAATGACTTTGCAATTTCCTTTGAGCAAGACATTTATGGTTTGGTGGATTAAATCATTCTTGGATTTCTTTATAAATCTTTTTAAAATTATCAGAGTTCAAACTTGTAAAGAGGAATTTATTTTAAAATAACCTTTTTATTATTTGGAGTGCACAGATTTTTTTTATGAATAATAAGTGCTTTTTAATTATGAAAGCAATTCATGCTTATTAAAGATAAATTGGAGAATACATGTAACCAGATAGAAAAAACACATACTGTGCCAACACCCAATCACAAACACCTCTGTTAGTGTTTTGATGTCATTTTTAGAGCCTTTCCGTACTTAAGTATTTGTGTTTTTATTTTACATAATTGAAGTCATACTGGGTTTACAGTTTTCACACCAGATTATTGTACATTTACTATTTCATCATTGTATATTGTTTTACAAAGCCTGTCAAAAGTGATTTTTAAAATAACTGTTAAATATTCTAACAAGTAGATGTAATGAATCTTACTTTTATAGTTGGATTATTAAGTGTTTAGATGCCCAGAATTACCATATCCTTAGGACATTGCTGGGCTCTCATAGGACCAGGGACACTACGAGTTTAAGAGTTTATAAATTTATTACAGGTAATTTTATTACTCTGCTGAAAAGGGGTCAGTATTTTTTGAAAATTATCAAGACTTCTGAAATGTCTTGGTTACCCCAAAAAGGAAAAAAATGTATTCTGGCTCCATATGACAAAAAGGAACAGAAGTGATTTTTGATTCTACTTTTTCCAAAGGTTTTATCCGCACTTTTGCTTTTCTAAATAAACTAAGTAATGGCAATGGTAATTTCAGTGGCCTGTAAAAAGTATGTTATCTCTATTCTGTATAGCTGTGGAAACAATAGCAGTGGTATTCTAAGACACTTAGTTGGAGCAAGTAAAAGAACAGAAGGAACCAATTATGCAAATATGTGCTTTTCCACCTTGAGGAGGTTGGCTGAAAATGGGAGAAACTGGCAGTTATATAGTTTTCTGCCTGAGTTATTAATGCTTCTTATAATTAAAATCAGACCGACTTATGATTACTACTATTAGTCTCCTAACAATTTTCAACAATTAAAAATTATCCACCTGACATACTAAAATGTTTCATGTCCCTCATTTTCTAATCCCTTCTAAAGACATTTTTCCCTGTTAAGATTTTACCAGCTGATCTAGGAAAAGTCTTGTTTGGAATGAATGCTTACCAGTTGGGAGCCTTGTGGTAACTAGTGACAAAAAAAAATCAAATTCTAATTTGCTTGAATACAAACAAAACAAAACAAAACAAAACAACACCAACAAAAAGACTGGAGAAACTGAAGGGTAGTGCTGGCTTCATGCAGCTTGACCGGGCTCAGATTATGCATTAGGACCTAATTGTCCATTTTTACATGTCTTCACTCTGGCTTTCCCTGGGTACAGTCCATTCTCAAATGAGCTTTTTCTCTCCTTGTGATTATAAGAAATCTACCTCAGTTCTAGCCTCCAAACTTTCAGGTTCAGACATTTAGAGGAAGAGCAAAGCTTTCTCCTGGTCACTCTGTGGTAACCTATTATGTTTCTTTAGCTCTGTTTAGATTATGTGTCCAATCTTAACCATCTTAGCTAAGGTAAAGTTACACACTGATTATTCCATAACTGAGTCAGTGGGGAGTCCCCACCCAAGTGCTGCCTCCCTCCCTCACGAATCCACTCTTAACCACTTGTTATGGGCTGAATTGTATACCCCTCCCAAGATTCATATTTTGAAGGCCTAACCCCCAGTACTTCAGAATGTGACTGTATTTGAAGTACAATCTTTAAAGAGGTAATTAAGGGAAAATGAGGTCATCTGGGTGGGTCCGAATCCAATTTGACTAGTGCCCTTGTAAGAAGAGGAGATTAGGACCCAGAGGAAAACACCATGTAAAGACACAGGGACAAGACAACATCCACCAGCCAAGGAGACAGGCCTCAGAAGAAAACAACCCTGCCAGACACCTTGATCTCAGACCTCTAGCCTCTAGAATTGCGCAACAGTAAATTTCTGTTGTTTAAGCCACCCAGTTTGTTATGGTAGCCCTAGCAAAGGACTGCACCACCCTGGTCAGAGGTAAGCCCTTTTTCTTCTGAATTTCTGGTCCTTCTTTCTTTCTACCTGTCTTACAACTGTGCATGTGCTGGTGTTGCATATCTCTCTTTGCAGACCGTGAGATCTTTTGCAAGACCTAAGTCTAATTCATTTCACACTGCCTGCATTGCAGCCATTAATTCATCAAATAGTCATTGCGTGCCTACGATAAACCATGAGTGTAGCACAGTCTTACTAGGCACTCAATAAATATTTGCTGAATGAATGAATATGACCCCAAAGAGGCAGGTGACTAGCATAAATCATTATGAAATGTCAGTTCTTAAAGAAAGTATGATCAACCGAAGAACAGCAACCTGGAACATGTGGACCCTCGAGGAGAAGTGGTGCCAAGATCCGGTAATGCTGACTACAGCATTTTAAGTTTCCTGTTGCTTATTCCCCGCAGGGCTAGGAGCTTACATGGTATTAACAGGTCATTATTATAATAAATTTCCTTGTCTGACCTTAGCCAGAACTGTGCACAGCTAAGTGGAAAGGAGTTTGAGAACTTAATTGATACATTACCTAAATAATTGGATTTCTCAGGTGAGGATATTAACTGTTGATTTTCCCACAATAAATGTAATACAGAGGCATCCACAGATTGTAAAAAAGGAATAGAACTATATACAGTAAAACCTTCTGGGGTGGATATTGTTGTTTTTACCCAGCCAGCAACCATTCACTCTCTAAGAAGCCCAACTTTTGTCAGGGGATCTACTCCCATCCCCTATCCAGGCCACGTGGCTCTCGGGAAGCCCCAGTTCTTACTCGAGGGGTGGATGCATGACCAAACTGAAGCCAGTGGGACATTGTCTCCTGGGACCTTGGGCCTTGAGCTGTGTCATGAGAAGACACAACCCAGAACAGAACAGGAAGAGGTGGAGGTGCCACATTCCATTTGCAGCCCTGACGACAAGAGCAAGTATTTCATGCTGCCCCGGTTCTTGACAGTCTGATTCTCCAGCCACCCACCAGTCCCAGGAAGTGGGTTATTCACAATGCACAGACCACAGAAGAATCCTCCCCAGTGTGTCCATCCCACGTGTGGCCACGGAACAAAATAGACAAGAACATTCTCCCCAAGAGAAGAACCTAGGACCATGGAAAGCAAGAGAAAAGAGACCCCTCCCAGGGCAGAAGTGCAGTCAACTACATTGGCTGAACAAAAGTATTTCTATACAAAGGCAGAAAGTTCTCCACTTTCTCAAATGAGAGCTCTAGTGTGGTTTTCCTCTTCTCTCCCTCCTTCGTTGCACAAGTCAGTGCATTAGGGGTGGTTAAGCTTTCATTAGGAGGAAAGTTACCAGATCTTTAAGAGCTCACTGAGAGGTTGCTTGTTACTCTGGGATTTTTGGCTTGGATCTAAATATGTATTCTGAGTTTAATACTGGCAACAGTGATTTCAGCACTTGAAAGAAGACCTTAACCTAATAACTGGATGAGACATTAGTAGTTTCCCTAATGAGAGGAGAGTGAGTGAATTTTATTTGGACGCTGACGTTTCTGTAAGTGTAAGGAAGCCAAGAGGATATGTAAGGATGTATGGATGTTGAGCAGCTAAAAAGATAAATGACAGTAGACACGTGACATTTTCTGTCCCAACATCAAACCACCCTCTCACCTGGATTTGTCCTTCTCCTTTCTCAACGTATCCAGGAAAAGTAATCTAGCGCTAGTATATAGTGGAGCCAGTTGGTTCGGAATGAGAGCTAAGGAGATCTGCCAGGAGACTAGTACAATAGTTTAGGTGAGAAGCAGTAAAAGACTTAACTTGAATCAAAACAGGACAGTTAAGAGGTGGTGATTGCAGAAAACAGAGGAAGAGAATGAGCAGGGATTCAAAATTCTTTTAACTTTTTATTTTATACTGGAGTATAGTTGATTAACAATGTTGTGATAGTTTCAGGTGTACAGCAGAGTGATTCAGTTACACATATACATGTATCTATTCTTTTTCAAATTCTTTTCCTATTTAGGTTGTTACATAATATTGAGCAGAGTTCCCTGTTGGTTATCCATTTTAAATATAGCAGTGTGTACATGTCAAGAGGGAAACGTCAAAGATGCTTCTGAGGTCTGAGACTTGATTGGCACCATTAGCAAGAATTGGGAGTATAATGGTAGGAAAGCATTGCAGAACAAGGCATAATTGAGTTCAGTTTTGAAGAAATAGATTCACTTGTTTACAACACATCCTTTTGGATGCTTGGGGGGCAGCTGGCTGCGTTGGGAGGTATTGCAGTTGGTAGAATCACACAGACCTACTCAAGCTA
This sequence comes from Neophocaena asiaeorientalis asiaeorientalis, assembly GCF_003031525.2. Lineage (NCBI taxonomy): Eukaryota > Metazoa > Chordata > Mammalia > Artiodactyla > Phocoenidae > Neophocaena > Neophocaena asiaeorientalis. Next base: position 240,994 of record NW_020174425.1, on the reverse strand, counting down.
TAGTCTGCAGGCTCAGAGGCTTTGTGGGAGTCTGCTGGAGCATGGTGGCCCTGTCTGTGTTGGTCATTCTTGGCATATGGTGGACATTAAAGCTGTATATTTGTTCAACCCGCCGCGTGTGGCAGCTATATTTGCTATTTTGTGCCAGTCTCCTCTGTTTTAGCTTGATTATCCCTTATTTTCTTCAGAGAAATAGACTCTTTTTCCTATGTATGCATTCTTTGTGTAACTTTACTTAAGGTAAACTTAACTTTTCCTCTAACCAAGAGCCAATGTTTCTTTTTCTCCCAGGTCTTTAAATCTTGAGTGGAGTGGGGCAAACTGTAAAAACAATTGGTCTTAATTTGTTACAGCCATTGAATCCTAAAAAGACTATCTGTCTTTACTTTATAGATGTCCCAGAAGTCCTGGTTCCTGACTTTTTCAAACTCAGTTCCCCAGCCTTCCAACAATTTTCTTTTCTGCTTATCATCCATCACAGCTGATGTTTGTTGCTTTCAATTGTAAAAATCTTTATACAGAAATAATTATATAGCTTGCCGTCATCCAAATCTTTTATCAGCGGTATTCTAAGCCATTTAGAGCAATAATTAACCTAGTTTTCTTATAGAAACAGATACTGTAACTGACTTTGGGAAATCTCCTAATGTTCAAACACCATTTATATTAAGAAGTAATTCATATCTAAACTAGATTTCACCTGTAAAAAGTTAAAACCATACTATTGAAGAAAAGACTTAAGAGGTGGGGTACCCCACCACCTGGGCATCTTTTTAAAATTCAGCCATGCACAAAGATGCACTCCAGTTCTGCTCAAGTTATCACTTCTCAGCTCTCAGTCCTTTCTCTCACTTACCTCTCAATTAGAACCCACTGTTTTTTTAAAAAAATAAAAGACCCAGTGTATTAAAATCAGTAAGTCTACAGCATGTTATAATTATGCGAACTGTACTAGCCATCATTTAAGGACTGTTGAATTTGTCTTGATCACAAAACATAAATTTGATGAGAGCTTATCCTCCTTGTCAGTTGAGACATAAGCATGCAGGATGTGTGCAGTTTTTATCAGCAAGGATGGGGAGAGAGGGAATTCTCATACACTGCTGGTGGAGTGTAAACTGGTACAAACAATTTGGAGAGTTATTTTGTTGTAGCTAGGTATGTAAAAAATACACATATTCCACAAACCAGTAAGTTTGGGGACCAGAGAGTTTGACACAGGCACAGAAACATGCTTATTTGCAGCATTGTTTATAATAGCAAAAATTGGAAATAACCTGTGAGTCCAAGAATGAGGGGAATGAATAAATAAAATATAGCAGGCACATTTTTTTAAATGACCAGGTTTATTTGTATGTAACATGGCTAATTCACAAACACAATGTTGAGTAGAAAAAGAGCAAGTTGCAAAATGATATATAGAGTAACTAGGGCATGATACCAGTATTCTAAATTTTATAAAACTCTTACAAAACCATGATATTTATGGATATGCATACATATGCATGTACATGTGTATAAAAACAAAAATAGGTTGGGAGACAATTCATAAATTCCCTATTATTCCTTCTGAGGATGGGAGAAATAGAATTGGGTGTGAAGGAAAGTGAAGACTTCGACTTTACATGGAATTCTTTTTTATTTGACTTTGTTCTTAAAAATGGTTTTGAAGGTATTTTGGAAAATATTAAAATTACCATTTCTTTATTATAGATACGTTGGTGTCACCAGCTATTTTTCTCTATTTTTATTTGTCAAAATTAAAGGTCTTCTCAAGTCCACTACTATCTATGACACAAGATGCTTGATTCATTCTTTCATTTCCCAACAAATATGTGTTACTTGCCTGCTACGTATAAGACACTACGTTTGGTACAACAGGAAATAACAAAGGCGTATAAGACATAGTCCTATTCGAAAGGATCTTGAAGCCTTAGAACCTAAAAGTCCTTATTGGAAAAAGTACATGTGGGCTTAGGCATGCCTCCATGTGGAAATATTTTCAATAGTCTTGTGATATGAAATTATTCCAGTTGTCATGAAATTACATGTGGGTGGGCTTCACTCTATGAAAACATAACAAGAAAATCACCACTTACAAAAGATTAAATTAGGGTGTGACTGACACTTTAAAAAGGAATTTTTCCTTTTTGAAAAAATGATTCACTGTAGGTCTCTTTCTTGAACATACAAAATATGATGGTGTTTACAAAAAAAATCCCTTTACATTGACTTTTTTGGGCAGCACATCTATTATGTACAGTAAGGAATACCAGTATAGGACAGAGACTTTTCACCTGGAGAGTGTTTCTCTGCTACACAGTAAGTCAGTCAAGCTTGCAGGAGACATGTAGGTGGGGACCTTCATAGTAGCTCCATGTCTGGCTCTGCACTATATTCTGGAAAAGGCCAACCAGAAATTACTCATTATACTCAGAATGTCTTCTATCCATTTCTGCATGACCATACAGCATCTTTTTTTTTTTATGCTTTCCCAGTATCTCTCTATCATATCAATATTCCAAGTGGATATCCAGTGGAAAATCATCGTCTGGGGTGTCTCTCCATTGCAGCTGCCACAGGAGCTTTAGGCTGAAATCACAGGTGACAACCAAGAAACACAAGGCTGAAAATAGGGAAAGAATTAATTTGGGAAAAATTGTGTTTCAGGAGACATAGATCGGGGTAAAACTGAAAGAGTGTTCTGGGAAAGAGAAAGAATCAGGGGCTTAAAAAGGCAAAAGCTGTGAGACTGTACTCTGACATAAGAAAGGAAATATTTGCCTGTAATGCCTGGCGGTCACAATTGTTTTAAGATAAGGGTCTGATAAGTAGATAGACTGTCATGAGTTATTTTAGGTTAAGGACCCAATGGATATACAGGCTGTCACACGTTATATTGGGGTAAGGGTCTGATACGTATCTTTAGTTTCTGGCAGATGTTTTGGATGCCTTCGTTAGGACAGTAAGTGACCAAAAGGTCCGATTCCATCCAGGATGAGATGTGCATAAGTCACACTTCCTCTGTGGCCTCTCAGCTCTATTTTATAGAGCTCTCTTGGCAAAACGAACTCCATTTTGATTTTCATCCCACACCAGGACAATGGAATCATTGCTGATGCCAACAGTGGGGGAAGGAAGGTGAAGAATGGTAAGCTGAGAGCTGTCTATCAGAAGTCGAAGAATCACACCTCTGCCCTGACTGGAAAGGGGATGGTGGATGAGTTTTGGAAGAAGGGGCAGAATCCAAAATACAGTCTGTGTTTTTCACAGAGCTAGTTAGAAAGGGAAAAATCATCAGTGAAAGCAAAAGGAATTGATATGGGCTCTAGGTGAGATTAGAGGAATTCGAAGAGTACTGATAAGGCAGACCATCCAGCGAGGTCTGTACCTTCAGTAGAAACTCAGTGTGTGTTCATTGAGGTCTTGAATTGAATTTTGAATGCATCATAGGTTCATGGATCCTCTAGGGCATCATAAGGAATTTGAATCCACAGCATATACAGCTTAGTAACTCTGAGGGTAAAGGTAGAAGTACGGGGCTCACAAGGGCCCTGCCCTTAAAGGATGGTTCTGGATTTATTCCCTCAGCTAATACAATGGCTTTCCATGTGCTCTTGCACATTGTCTGTGCTCCCTTTTCCCTGAGCGACCAGATTCAATGTGGTGGAAAAACCCCTAAGCAATTGCAAAGAGACAAAAAATGGCAGGATGCATGTGTGTGTGTGTGTGAAAGAGAGAGAAAGAAGGAGAAAGGGGACAGAAGTATAAAGGGGGAAGGGAGCAGAAACACAGAGAAGCAATAACATCCTTATTCCTTTTTATGAACGTGTGATTTTTGTTCTTTAGTTTTTGTTCCTTCTCTCTCGCTTTTCTTGAAACTGGTAAGTGAAAGGTGCTGCCTCAGTATTTTGGTGAACAAAATGTGTCCAAAGATCTTTCCCCAGGGAGCTTGGTTATACTATTTTCCCTGCTATCAGGACGCAGAGGAGAACCCTAACCTTCCTCCGGGGTCTGGCCACTGGTGTCCTTCACTCAAGCAAAGTGGACTTTGAGGTAGGAGTCACTGCAAAGCTGGGGAAAAAAGCTGTTGACCACAGTGTGCATTGGCATTCAGATGTGTTCTATTCCTTGGGGATTTCTGTATTGGGCCAGACTGCAAGGTATTGAGGTAGATGAAACAGAAGAGATCAGAAAACTGCACAGTGAATTTTCCCTTGCTGCCTTATATGTCCAAAAAAAAAAAAAAAATGATGTAATTTAAAACGCATGTGAGAAAAGGGTATTTTTGAAAGTTTACAAAAGTAAAGGAAAGGCCAAGAAGTGCTTTCAACTAATATGTATTAAAGGTTATTTGCTTGCATAGATAAGATGGTCTTGCTGCTAGGCAACAGAGATACCAAGACAATGGTGGGCCAGGAGAGTAGAGGAACTCATGAGGATTTTAGCGTGAGTTCTTGTCACAATAGAAACCAGGCTGATGAGTTTCTCCCATAATGGGAGATGGCAGCAGTGAAGATGTGGTAGACTGAGAGAGGTCAGGTGTCTTAATTTATTTGCCTAATATACCAAATTTTTGTGTGATGCAGTTAACATTTGTAATGCAGAATGGCCTGTTTATTCTAGTAGAAGATTTTTCTAACTTTCTAGCTTCTGATGACTCTGTTAGTGGAAGGAGCTGCAGGATTTCAGAGTATATGAGACAGCTGTTAGGGGCAGCAGCAAAGCTTGATTATCTTAGCAGTGTGAATATGGTGTATTCTGAATTGGAAACAAGGACTTTTGATCCATCATTCACCTAACAAACGAATTTCTTGTCACTTAAAAGTGAAGTGTGTTTGATAGATGATGACAGAGGTTAAAAGGTATTTCATATCATAGTTCTTTTTTTTCCATAAGAGTATGAACACTGTTCATTTCAAGAATCTAAAGATTTTGGATACTTGGTATGCATGGTTCTTATTCTAGATCCCGTAGTCTTTAGAATTCTTAGTTTGTCATCCTTACTACTAAAAAGTTGTAGGGTAGGTAAAGAAGGTAAGTACCCCCAAAAAATGTTGAAGAAAGGGAACAGAGGACTTTTTAATTATTTTAAGTTGGAGGAATAAAAACAATCAGGAAATGGTTGAAATTAATTGAGTCAGAGGCTTCTATAGTAATTTATTTATGAGAAAGTCCATATCATAAGAATTGATGAAGATTATTCATTATCAATAATATACCTACTGTGTACGAATTGTTTCCTTATTGTCTTTATTTGAAGAGAGCTCAAAATAATAACACAGAGTATCACTGTATTACAGTCATGAGTTCACAGTCACAAGACTGTGAAATTTCAAATTCTATGAAGAGTGAAATGGTTTTATATATGAACTTTGGTTTAATCCAAAAATAGCAGCTACCCAGGTTTCCCGTAGAACTTGAACATAATAATGTATAAGTCCCATTCTTATACTCATCCTCATTCACATAGACTGCTCTTAAATTGAATTTGATTCCAAAGTGATTAAAATTGAGAAACCGTCTAACTGGCCTGAAGATCTAGTGATTTGGAAGAGCCATTGTGGATGAGTACAAAGAGGGGCCAAAACAATCAGAAAAAAAGAGTTCCCTGTAGTAGCTTCATTCATTACATAACTTTATTAATGAGCCCCAGAATTTATAAAAGATCATTACCACAATTCCACTTCTATGTATATAGCAAAAAGAATTGAAAGCAGGGACTTGAACATATACTTGTAACCAATGTTCACAGCAGCATTATTCACAGTAGCCGAAAGGTGGAGACAACCCAAGTGTCCATTGATAGATGAATGGATAAACAAAGTGTGGAATATACATATAATGATATATTACTCAGCTTTAAAAAGGAATGGAATTCAGATACGTGCTACAACATGGATGAACCTTAAAAATGTTATGCTAAATGAAATAAGCTAGACACACAAGAACAAATAATGTATGATTCTACTTATATGACTTATTTGACTACCTAGAGTAGTCAAATTCATAGAGACAGGAAATAGAACAATGGTTACTGGCGGCTGGGGAAGAGGGGGATGGGGAATCACTGTTTAATGGGGTTAGAGTTTCAGAACGGGATGATGAAAAAGTTCTGGAGGTGGATAGTGGTGATGGTCGCACAGCAATGTGGATGTACTTAATGCCACTGAACTTTACTCTTAAAACAGTTAAAATGGTAAACTTTATGTTATGTACATTTTACCACACAGAGAAAAAAATAACAATCACTGAAAAAGAAATTATCTCTTCCCAACTCAACAATTGAATTATCCCTTGCTGAAACTGTGCCCTTCTGCTTTCTCCTCTCCAGGTTCAAAAATACAACAGTGGCATAACGATGTGCCTTAATTTAAGCTCCAGTAGGATACAGCAAGGTCAATTTAATAATTTCCTCTCCTGGAAATTTCTCTTTCTCTTGCTTTCTTTAAGCATTATTTATTTATCTGCTTAGTTGCTAAGGCCAGCTTCATGCTTGGGGCAGCCCTGAGACAACAAGGGAAAAGCCTAGCTTTTCCTGCCCTGGCTGGACCTTGTAGGACAGATGGCAGGGTATGGATGGCAGCAGGTCCGCAGACTGGACAGATGGCCCAATTTTTATTCTGAAGTAGAATGCTAGTCTTGGGATTTGTGTTCAATTATATCAGACTATTGGTGGGTCTAAGTTTCTCTTATTAAGGAAGAAACAAGAGTGACAGAGGCCTCACAGGAAAATGGTTAAGCAAAGAGAATGGAGGAAGCGTGCTTACTGGCTTGGTGCCCCCAGAAGGCCAGTGGGAAGAAACGCTTTAAATATCCTTTGACACTATGCCTATCGTGTCACTATAGTGACACTATAGCTTCAAGGTCAAGTTACCTCCTAAGGGGTTAGCTCTGATAGCATCTTCATTTCTCAGCCAGGTGAATATCCACAAACCTTCAGGCACCCTTCAGATTTCATCCATAACCTTTATAAAGGAGCTCTATGCTTCAGTTGAAGTCAGATCTAAAAATAAACTGGATTTGGTGGATGTGGGCAATGATTACGCCAAGTTTGGTCTTTGAATTAGATCCAAGTGAAGAGAGCAAAAACGGTTGATGGGGCTACTTGGGCGAATAACTTGAATTGTCTTCCAGGTTGACATTAGGAATGCTAATTTTAGCCTATGCCTCCTTACCTCTGATCTTGACTACTAATTGGAAATCTGAAGAGTTTTCTTTTATTCACTTTTAAGCTCCTACTATTTCTCTGTGTCCTGAGAAATCCACAGGCAAATGGAACACCCTATTAAACGCTGTTATATAGCCCGTGATTTCTGGGACACATTCTGATCAATTTTCTTTCCTAAGAGTTCACTTCCCATCAGTAACTAACCCCAAGTTCTGGAAATGTATTGGTGGACTGTTAGTCAATAGTACTCGTGTCGTTATCTTACAGGCCATCTGCTGTGTCTCATAGAGAGACACCCTTCAGGGACACTATCCTTTTAATTCTCAGAGATTTACATTTAGTGGATGGAAACAGATCCAAGAACAGAAACACTTTTCAAGCCAGACAATTAGTATGGGTCATTAGGGTTTGTATTTGTTGTGGATTTTAAAAAGTTATTATATGGTAAAATTGACCTTTTCCTCAGGGGTATACATGTCTATGAATTTTAACTTGGATTATTAGGTTTTGTCAACATCGGCAGTGCACACAAGCTGACTCACTAGTGCCATAGTTGACACACAATAAATAAAGGAATAACTTTTGGGGAAAGTTAAAATCACCCTAAAATGTAATATGTAAATGTAGTAGAAGATAATAAAAATAGAGGTCTTAGGTCCTATGGAATAACTCTCTCTACATATGTTTCAGGATTGGTTTGTAAAAGAAAGTCAGTAAATATTTGTCAAGAAGACAATAATGTATGTAACAGAAAAAGAGTATAAAACAGAGACTTTGCTTTTCCTAAGTTTACTCCTATTTCAGGACAGAAAAAATACACACTTGCAACATTTTAAAAATATGAGGAAAAATATAAGTTCCCAAATCAATAGAACTATGCATAAGGACTGTAAGAATTCAGAGGAAAAGTCAATGTGGGTCAAACTGGGGCTGTTTCTTTGAGAAGATAGGATTTGGGACAAGGCTCCATTTGGCCATAAGTAGCCCCTCCACTCCCTTGGGCTCTGACAGAGTTAGAACAGATATCAGATTTATTCCTACAACAGGGGCGACCTTGTCAGTTGGTTCTAGTCACCAGCCAAGCAGGTAGCTGGCCCTGGAGCATAAATGCCTTGGAAAGATAAACCAATTTATTTATTAGTTTAGATCAAGATTGCCAAAATGTAATGGAATCAGTGACATGCAGCATTGAAGTCTCTGGGAAGCTTTTTAAAATGCAGATTCCTGGGCCCCTGCCCAGACCTGCTGAGTGAGGAGAATGTCTGAGGTAGAGCCCCAAAATTAGCAATTTTAAAAGCTCCCTAAGTAATTCTGCTGACTAGACAAACCTGGGGGGAAAATGGCAAAAATCTGATTTCATCAGGAAGTAGACATTTGTATAATCCTATAAAAAACTGAATCACTGGCTCAGTGATTGTTTTCTTGCTTCCCAAATATTTTAGCCTTGTTGAATGACTTATTCTAGGCTTATGTCTATGGCTAAGGCTGGTGACATACTCTGGAACCTCCCTTGCTCTGTGACCTGCCATACCTGATCGATATCTGTGGCTCCAACTACATTTGCCACACGACACAGGAGGCTTTGCTTGGGATGGACGTTAGATTATCTTTCCCCATCTTCTCCTTTCCTGGTTCTTGTTAGTCACGATTCATATCATGCCATCTCCTACAATTGGTCGGGTATTACTGCGCTCAGCTGGCTCTACCTTTATACATCTACCTACATGAATAGAGTGCCACCAACCCTGAGAGGCGTGGTTGCTCCATCAGCAGCTTTACGAAGCCTCAGTAGTTGGTACAGATGCTACACTGCACCAACAGAAGATTCCCTAAGAGGGCTTTTGGGGTTCAAACATAGACAGACTTTGTCTGTAAAGGAAGCAGCAAGGGCAGGGAACATCTTGGCCGTTAGTACAAGGACAAGGCACTGCCACAACCACAGAACACAGGGAAATAAACAAGAGAAGTTCTTAGCTATTAAGCGCTTGTCAAGACCTCTGCTTGGAAGAGTTGCCAAGTGTTCTTCTCTAGAGAATTTTTAATTTCATTTATTGTGTTGTTCATCATTGTTTGTTTGCTCTTTAGACCCTCTAGGTCCTTGTTAAACGTTTCTTGTATTTTTTCTATTCGATTTCCAAGATTTTGGATCATCTTTACTATCATTTTTCTGAATTGTTTTTCAGGTAGACTGCCTATTTCCTCTTCATTTGTTAGGTCTGGTGGTCCAGTGTCCTGAAGCTGGCTCTCCCACCTCAGAGGCACAGCACTGACTCCTGGCTGCAGCACCAAGAGCCTTTCATCCACACGGCTCAGAATAAAAGAGAGAGAGAGAGAGAGAGAGAGAAAGAGAGAGAGAGAGGGAGAGAGAAAGGAAGGAAGGAAGGGGATAAAATAAAGTAAAATAAGGTTATTAAAATGAAAAATAATTATTAAGAAAAAAAATTTTAAGTAAAAATAAATAACGGATGGACAGACCCCTAGGAGAAATGGTGAAAGCAAAGCTATAAGGACAAAATCACACACAGAAGAATACACATACACATTCACATAAGGAGAAAAAGGGGAAAAAAATAATATATAAAGTCCACCTCCTCAATTTGGGGTGATTCGTTGGCTATTCATGTATTCCACAGATGCAGGGTGCATCAAGTTGATTGTGGAGCTTTAATCCGCTGCTTCTGAGGCTGCTGGGAGAGATTTCCCTTTCTCTTCTTTGATTGCACAGCTCCCTGGGTTCAGCTTTGGATTTGGCCCCGCCTCTGCGTGTAGGTCGCCTGAGGGCGTGTGTTCTTCGCTCAGACAGGACGGGGTTAAAGGAGCCGCTGATTCGGGGGCTCTGGCTCACTCACGCTGGGGGAGGAAGGGGTACGGATGCAGGGCGAGTCTGCGGCGGCAGAGGCCAGTGTGACATTGCACCAGCCTGAGGCACGCCACGCGTTCTCCCAGGGAACTTTTCCCTGGATCACGGGACCCTGGCAGTGGTGGGCTGCACAGGCTCCCCGGAAGGGAGGTGTGGATAGTGACCTGTGCTCGCACACAGGCTTCTTGGTGGTGGCAGCAGCCGCCTTAGCGTCTCATGCCCGTCTCTGGGGTCCGAGCTGATAGCCGCAGCTCGTGCCCATCTCCAGAGCTCGTTTAAGCGGCACTCTGAATCCCCTCTCCTCGCGCACCCCAAAACAATGGTCTCTTGCCTCCTCCGCAGCTCCAGACTTTACGCAGACTCCCTCCCGGCTAGCTGTGGCGCACTAGCCCCTTCAGGCTGTGTTCGCGCAGCCAACCCCAGTCCTCTCCCTGGGATCCGACCTCCGAAGCCCGACACTCAGCTCCCAGCCCCCACCCACCCTGGCGGGTGAGCTGACAAGCCTCTCGGGCTGGTGAGTGCCGGTCGACACCGATCCTCGCTTCGGGAATCTCTCTGCTTTGCCCTCCGCACCCCTGTTGCTGCGCCCTCCTCCGCGGCACCGAAGCTCCCCCCTCCGCCACTCACAGTCTCCACCAGCGAAGGGGCTTCCTAGTGTTTGGAAACGTTTCCTCCTTCACAGCTCCCTCCCACTGGTGCAGGTCCCGTCCCTATCCTTTTGTCTCTGTTTTTTCTTTTTTCTTTTGTCCTACCCAGGTACGTGGGGAGTTTTTGCCTTTTGGGAAGTCTGAGGTCTTCTGCCAGCGTTCAGTAGGTGTTCTGTAGGAGTTGTTCCACGTGTAGATGTATTTCTGATGTATCTGTGGGGAGGAAGGTAATCTCCGAGTCTTACTCTTCTGCCATCTTGAAGCTCCCTTCTTTCATTTTTATTGCAATTTCTTCGTTGAAGAATCTATCAGGTGGTCCATACAATCACTGCTTCTCAAACTGTAATGCATAAGAATAACCTGGGCACTTGATCAAATGCTGGTTTGGAATCAGTAGTCTGGGGTTTGCCTGAGATTCTGCATTTCTGACAAATTCTCAGTTGCTGCTGTCACTGCCATTCAACAGGCTAAACTGAGTAGCTGGACTACAGTGTATCCCACAATCTGGATTTTTGCTGATTGAATATTTCTAGAGTAATTCAATACATACTTTTGTGACCTCTGTATTTCTTAAATTGGTGTAGTTAAGTCCTAAAACTTGATCAGATTTGGTGTCTTTCTTGTTTTTTTCCATACATAGTGTTTTGTTCATCCATCAGGAAGCACATAAAACATAATGCTTGGCTGCCTCTTTCTTTGAAATGCTAGTAGCTTGACCTTCTAGGCCTATATTCATTAGAGGATACAAAATGAGGATATTCTAATTCTCTCATTTCTTCTTTATTAGCTAGAGTATCACCATAAAGATCAATATCCCCTCATCTACAATTTAGTTACCTAGTGGTATAGTTCATATGAGAATCCCGGGGGGAAAACTTGATTCTTTTCCTTTTTTTTTACCAATTTTCAAAATATTGAGTTGGTTTACTAATATCCAATAGTGACCAATTAGTTTTCTAAATTTGGTTGTGATTGTTTTTATTGCTGTTGCTTTTAGATTCTTTATGAACTTATGGATTTAAACATATCTGATGCATTTCAATCCATTTCAGTGGGGTTTTTTTTTTTTTTTGCGGTACGCGGGCCTCTCACTGCTGTGGCCCCTCCCATTGCGGGGCACAGGCTCCGGACGCACAGGCCCAGCGGCCATGGCTCATGGGCCCAGCCGCTCCGTGGCATATGGGGGCCTCCTGGACCGGGGCACGATCCTGTGTCCCCTGCGTCAGCAGGCGGACTCTCAACCACTGCGCCACCAGGGAAGCCCCAGTGTTATGTTTATACAAAAGACACTTCAAGTTGGCCTCTGAGTCCTTTTGACACAACCCAAGTAGTTTTTTTTATTGTTTCCTTGCTCTTTTGTATAACAAAATGTTCCAGGTTTACCTTGTATTACATTTCCTGATCCAGAACTGCAATCAAACATTTCTCCAAGATTATTATCTTTCTTTTGTGGAAAATTTTAAAATGATATTTTAACATGATAATCTGTGTGCTATGGTGCTCATTACCACTAGGTTAGTAAAGTGGAAACTTTTTAACTGCATGAATATATTCTTCACTATTTTCAGATGGAAATATGTTTTAGAATATATGTGTGTGTATTCTAGAAGTACACATTGCATACTATTATTGCTTTGCTCAGAAAATGCTGCCTTGTTCCTACTGAACTTAATTTCAGAAAGATTTGATAAAAAGATAAAAGTATTTCTGATTTGTTTTATTAAATGTACCGTGTAAACAAAAAGCATCATTCTTAGAGTAGTGAATGCTTTGCAGTAAAAAGTCAGGACAGACCTTGGACAGATTACTTAAAATTTTTCAAAACCTGATTTCATGATCTGAAAAATAGTTTCTTCATAAGGCTGTTAATAGCAAAGCTATCAAATATTTACTGGAAGCCAGAGATGTTACATACATTTTCTCATGTAACTGGTATAGCGACATTTTCAAGTAAGTAGCGTATGCCCCCTTTTGTAAAGGAGTAAACTTTCCCAAGGTGACACAGCCAGTTAAGTGGCTGTGTCTCTCTGATGTCACGCTTTTAACCTAGAGTATAGGGTGGCAGTTAAATGTGAAAGTAAATATATGTTGCCTCTGGCCTTGTCCTGACAAATGGTGTTCAATGAAAAATAAATGTCAGGTAACAGAAGTGGCCTTGGTAGATCTGTACTTGACATTCGGTGTGGGAGATGGGAGCGTGAACAGGGGAGAGGAGGCCAGCCAGCTTTCTGCTTAGCCAGGCTTTTGGCCCATTGGCGCTCCTCTTGCTAATTTCCCATGTTGGGTCTAACCTATGTGTCCACCATGACAGATGCTCTCATGTCAAAGCTCAAGGTCAGCACTCAAAAGTTCAGGCTAGCATCTTCTGTCATGTTGTCTTTTGCATATGCTCAGCAGGTGGCAGGAGTCCGGAGGCAAGCCTGCTCTGGCCTCTTCCCCTTGCATCGTGTGTCATTAGCTACTACACAGCTCTTTGTTCAAAACAAAATTCACAAAACTGACAGATTCATCTGCTAACGTCGGGGGGCATCAGAGCCAATTACAGGAAGCCTTCAAAAGGCAGATAGGGTCACTTTTCACAAAATGGGATGAAGAAAAGGAAAATAGTCATGTCATTAAAAAGGACAAATACATTTTCCTCTCAGCAGGCTCGCCACAGGAAAGTAGAGAGATTTATATGAGTCCATCATTTCATTATGACTGCTTTGAATAATTTTAAATCAAAGCATCCACCCCACACACAGCCAACCTATCATTAACCATTTTGAGCTAGTGAACAGTAAGTGATATCTCTATAATGACGGAAATTTAGGTTTAAAGTGTGAAGTTTTTATATTCTTTCAAGACCACAAATAATCACATACATTGTTTAAAATCAACTGGAAAGGACACCAGTTGTTTGTTTTAATTTGAATTCAGACCTCGAGGGTTCTGGGGTCTAGTTTTGCTGAGATGCACCAAACACCTACTTGAGTTCTTGAGCAAAAGAGGGACAAATTTAGTTGTGTTTGAGGAAAACCAGGTGCAAAAGTTTAGGGGCACAGTCCCAACACTACCCTTACCTCATAACACTATGAGAGTTTAAGCCAAATGGGAAAGTTCAGAGTCCACACAAGACCACCCTCTCTCCTGATGCCAATTGCAAGTTCAGTGTTGGAGGAGGATCCCCCAAACCACTGTCAGTTTCAGAAATTTACTAAGCCTCACAGAACTCACTGAAAGCTATTACATTCATGGTTTGAGTTATTACAGGGAAAGGATACAGATTAGAATCAACCAAGTGAATAAGCCCATACGGCAGAGTCCTAAAGAAGTACCAAGTCCAGGGCTTCCATTGTCCTTTCCCAATGGAGACAAGACATATTACTTTCCTAGCACCAGTGTGTGACGATATGGACAAAATATTGCCAATCAGGGAAACTCGCTAGAGCCTCTGTGTTCAGGTTTTTACTAAAGCTCCATTATGTAAGCCTGATTGATTCTCTATAGTCTCTGGGCGTGACCCAAAGCCTTCACCCCAAATCACATTGTTGGTCTTTCTGACATGGCCATTCTCAGCCTGGAATCATAACGTTACCCCAGGACAAATTGCAGACCTCTTTGGGGGCAAGGTTAAATTCTTTACTGCACGTCTACAGTATGTCGGAAGTTTGGCATGAGGAAAGACCAGCTGTGATAAAAGTCAAGATAATGATAAGAGCTGCTTTCGAGGCACCATGTTAAACATTTTATAAATATCTCACTTAATCCTGACCAACACTCAGGGAGGCAGGTCCACCTAGTAATTCCGATGTATAGATCAGGAAAATTGAGGTTTAGAGAGACTAAGTTGTGTGACAATATCATACACCCAGTGCCCGGAAGAGGCTGGGTTCGAGCCTGCTGCTGAATGGCTCCAGTGCCCTCCCTGTGTTGCCCTGCCAAAGGGAAGGCGTGGCTGCCACATCCACAGCTCCGCAGGGCACCATTCTTGTCTTCTCTGAGAAGGCTGTCTCCTGGAGCCAGAAAGCAAAGGCCAGCCTGGCTGACTCACCATCCAAATCAAAAGGGAAGAACTCTTGGTGAGATTTCTCAGGGCAAGAATCTGCGCATATAGATAACTGCAAAAGAGCTAAGAAAGTTAAAATGGGCCCCAAGGGCTGGTTGCTCAGCAAAAAGCATAAACTGGACAGGAGTTTGGAGTAGGAAGATGTGTTCCATTTTAATCAGTTAAATTTTGATTGTTGGATGACATATATCAGTACAAAGAAATGTGTCTATCACAGGTAGAAATATGGGACAATAGTACTGGTTTGTGTTTGATCATGCAACAACATAACATCTTTAAGATTTTCAGTGACCAATAGTGACAGTGTTTAGCATGCATAAAAAGAATATGAAATGGGTGCTCTAAATGTATATCTAGTTTTTAAATTCTGAATGGACTTTGTTTAGGGGAGTTGTTTGGCTCTCATGCACTATTTTCATTAAGAGGTAGAGGAACCTGTAACACATAGATTTTGGTCAACAGAGTTTAATAGTCAGTACACAGTTTTCATATATGGGGTTTTAGACATCCTGAACTTTCAGAAAAGTTCTTTATTTGTTTATCTATTTGTTGTAATTGCCTTTATGGTAAAATCTAGGCAGACTTACTATCAATTTTTCTATTAATATGAAGAAAAAAAATGTTAGCAATTGTGTCTCTCCTAAGATACATCAAGAACACAGGTTTTGGGGCTTCCCTGGTGGTGCAGTGGTTAAGAATCCACCTGCCAATGCAGGGGACACGGGTTCGAGCCCTGGTCTGGGAAGATCCTGCATGCCGCGGACCAGCTAAGCCCGTGCGCCACAACTACTGGGCCTGTGCTCTAGAGCCCACGAGCCACAACTACTGAGCCTGTGCTCTAGAGCCCACGAGCCACAACTACTGAGCCCATGTGCTGCAGCTACTGAAGCCCGCACGCCTGGAGCCCATGCTCCGCAACAAGAGAAGCCACCGTAATGAGAAGCCTGTGCACTGCAACAAAGAGTAGTCCCCACTTGCTGCAACTAGAGAAAACCTGTGCACAGCAACAAAGACCCAATGCAGCCAAAAGTAAATAATTTTTTTAAAAAAGAACAGTTTTGCATATTTCAAAGGTGTAGAGTATAAGTGTGCCACATAAAATCATGTATCTTAACTTCATAAAAGATGACAGCTTAAAAAATCCAGAAAAAAAAAGGTTTCTGAGGTTTAAGTGATCGTTTCATGTTTAAAAAGGTAATATACATTGAAAGATTTTTCGAATCATAAGGTATATATGTTTTTGTGTCAGAAAGGTAATAGAATGACTTTGTCATTAGGGCTAGAATATTTTGTTTTACTTATCAATGCCAAAAAAGTAACTTTGAAAAAAATAAAATAAACTTGCTGTTAAGAAACGTATCCTATATACAATCATGTTTACACATATATGGATTTTCTCTTAAAGTCACAGCTACCAGAAACTTACGTGATTATGATTCATTTTTAGTTGCTTTTCGATATTTTTCCAAACCCTTATTAGGCATCTCTGGAAGACAGCCAGATGACCGAGTACATTTTAACGGTGTTATTCAGCTATCTTACCTTGATAACAGGATCTTATTTACGTGAGTAACTATCTGTCTAAATCACTATGCTAGGCATAGTTCAGGATACGTAAAAAAGAGAAATAAGTTCTGAGGGGAAGCAGAGACTTTGGGAAAGCTTCCCATGGGAGCTTCACATCCAGGTAACTGGATCTTGCAGTGTGAGTGGGAACTTGAGCGAGAGGGATGTGAAGGGTGTAAAGTGGGAACTGAGGCCATGTCTCTTCTCCTCTTGGCTTTCTTTGAACCCTTTATGTGGTTTCCTCTTTTACGTTTTGCCTGTCACATGCAGCCTATGTGGTAACCTTGGAAACACCTCCTCAAAGCCCCTACCCTGGAAAGGCCCAGTAGGACTAGAGTCCCAGAGAACGAAGCCATTTCTGGTTCAAGCCTTAGGGGGAAGGGGTGTGTTCACATGGCTTCCCCTCCCAGATCAAGTAGTGAGATCCAGGAGAATTAAGACAAGGATCTGGCCCAGGGGAGAGGTGTCAAGGTCAAGGACACGGCCCTCAGGCTGCCTCCTGTCTGGACAAATGTCATATGCTGGCTGCAGTGTGATCCATCCACAATCTCAAGAGTTAGAGACAGAGGGTGTGCAGCTAAAGCCCTAATGAGAAATTAAGAGAGTTCATTTTCCTGGGCTTCCTCCATGCAGGATCCATCACTCGCAGTGAGCCAGTCTGTGGTGGGTGGCTGGTCAGGATTCAAGGATTCCAGGACCCCACCTCTTGCTGACATGTCTTGTACACATACCTGGCATTAGATATTAGCTTAAATACGACATTCGTACTGCCTTTAATGTACAATGCCCTATGAAATAGTTGCTACAGTCCCCATTTTACAGTAGAGCGATCAAGGTTCAGAGCCGTTACCCAAGTTACTCAGTACCACTAAGGTACGTCAGTGTCCAAACCCAGGTCTGTTGCCACTAAGCCAAGACATTAAAGGACTGCCTTTTATGCTCTTCTTAATCTCACTGTCTGGCTCCAATAGTGACAATGAATGAAACAATACAAAACAAAATGTAATCTTCATTATTTGTCCTTTTTATATTTCATCCTTACTCTCAGATTCACATTATGAAGTGCAATTGATTGCAATTCTTTTTGTGAACCATTTACATTTTCATTTCCTTATTATTGGCACATTTATTTTGTTCACTTTTCTGACAAAAGAATTGTTTTGAATTCTACATCCTAATACTAAATTTCACCTTTTAAAGGTGAGTAATTAAAACTTATATCTTCAGTCATTCCTTTTTTCACATTCACTGATGAATATTTAACCTCTTCCCTTGGAGTTCTGGTAAAGGAAGATGGCATTATGGCTTCAAGTTGTGAGCCGAGGAGGCGTCCATTCAAGCAAGGGTCTCGCCCTCTTTGCGGGGGCTTCACTCTTGCTGCAGACCCTCTGTGCAAACACATGCTGAGTTCTGTCCTTGCAGAAAAACACCATGAAGGATCACCCCACCCATGAGAGCCCTTAATGAAAATGCAGTCCCGAGATTAATGCAGCTTCTCGTTCCCTTTGCTGAATTCACCTCTGGTGCTGTCTCGCAATCCTTTTATTCTCTACTCAGACCACCACTGGGGGTGAACAAGAGTCCTATCCATGAATCAAGGCTCTTCAGGTTTCCAGTCGCTGCCGTGAATGTGGACCATGTTTCAGTCTTTGCACAGGTGTTTCCGCTTCCTTCATTCAACATTCATTAACCACTGCCACGCTCGCCCCACCCCATGTGTGACCATTGTTATTACGCCCAAGGCTTCAACTAGTAGTACAGCATATAACAGTAATTCTTATCATTAGGCTTTGTTAAGCCATAAATTTGATCGAAAGCCTTATTTTACAATTCACAAGGGAAACTCTGTCATGCCCTTAGATCAGGCAGGGAGACATCAACTTTTGATACTGAGGTGAGGGTGATGGGACCCATGCTCATCCCTAAGCTGATTCAGGAGTGGTCACATGACTGCGCGGCTGGGCACCGGCAACACTAGGGGACGCCGTGCACGTCAGCTTCAATGTGCCAGGCGCCCCCTGAAGTCTGGCAGAGGGGGCACCCTGCATGTGAGTTGGGACAAGCAGGTCATGATAGCTCCTTTAATGAGAAATGAATGACTCCTGAGGACAGGGCCGTAATTACAAACCAATAAGGCAAAATAGTGCAGTACCAGTGAGTGTGAAGCCTAGTGCCGGATTGTTATGAATTCAAATCCTGTCTCATCTTTGTGAACTTTTGGGCAAGTTACTTAACTCCTCCAGGCCCCAGTTTTGTCATCTGTAAATACGGTGAAAAGAAATACCTTCCATACAGGGATATTATAAGGATTAAGTAAATTAATATTTGTAAAGCACATAGACACTGCCTGGTACATAGTATCATATAAGTATTTGTTACAAAAATGAAAAAATACATTCATTGGTCGTTCTGTTGATGCTTAGTAAAATGAGATATGAGTCACATGATCAAGACTGTCAATAATTTCCCTCTGTATTCTCAATTATTGCCATAGTTATTGTTGCTGGAATGCTATGTTACTTTCAATTAGGGTTACTTTCTTTAATTATGTTTTTCACATTTGTGAATACTGGCATACTCCACAGTTCTTTAAAAAGAGAATGAAAACAAAATTAAACTCTAAACCAATTATAGAGATACATATGTACAAGGATGTTCTTTAAAGAAAAATTGGAAACAACTTAAATGTCTGTCAGTGGGAGATGAGATAAATTGTGGCATATTCATAAAATGTAATTATATATCATTTAAAGTATATTACATTTATTCTCTACATTAAAAAATAGGGATCTATTTCTAGAACAATGTTAAGTATAAAGAACCCTAGAAGAATGACAGGTACAGTATTTACAATAAACTTTCATTTAAATACATACATATGTAGAAAACATATAACAAAGACATGAACATGAAGGATACATGACAATATCAAGATGGTGATTTGAGGAAGGAGGGAAGGGAATGGAATCTGGCAGTGGCAGAAATGGGGCTTCAATTTCAACTGTAACATTTCCTTTCTCAGAAAAAATCTGAAGCAAACATGGCAAAATTTTAACATTAATTAACTCAGATTGGAGATTACCTTATCACATTATTCTCTATGCTTTCTATTTATATTTGGACATGTTGATAGTAAGAATAATAACAGAACAAATTTAAATGCCAAATTATAATTCTAAAATTTGCACCCTTAGATTTTATTACTCCTCTTAGTTAATTTTTTTAAAAATTCTTTTCCTTCAAAATGTTAACGTACCACCAATTGTGCTGGTGCTTTTATGGATGGCCCGGTTTCATGAGGTTTAGAAAGCACTTTGGCACGAGGGCTCTAAAGAATGCATCTTCACTATTCTAGAATTTTAATGGCCTATTATACATCAGTGTTAATGAGAGTCATGTAGATAAATCCCTAAGCAGTCCTTTTAAAGGTTGCATTTTTTGCTCAGCCAAAAAAAAAAGAGAGCTTTCTTGCCTTCCTGGATAATTTTGCTAAGCAAGTGTGTTGTACGTTTTCAGGTGCTCAAGTGAAACAATATGGGAGCATTTGTTTAGAGTGTTTCGCTTGCAGACTTCTTCAGCAGAACAAACAGCAAGACAACAAATCATTCCTTTGAATCTGTGTAACTTTGAATATGTATTGATTGGCGGAACAAACAGTGCCATGATCCAGATTTTCAATGTCACATATTGAAATGTGGCTGGTGTGCTCCGAGTTTAGCAATTCTCTGTGCATCATGTAAATTACCTGGGACAATGACTTGTGACCTTAGAACTTAAGCTTTGCAGTTCAGTGTGCCATTGACCTTTTTATGTCCTATGTATAGAGTATTATGTGTAAAATGGTCACCAAATGAATTTATGTCAGATGTTCTAACTAGAAAACAATTTTCATCGTCTGGTGCATGAATGTTTATAGTAGATATATTTTAAATATTTCAATTTCAATGTTATTTAACATTGCTGAGGTTATTAAACACAAAATGTGTTCATAGATTCTGTATTACTTATTGACTACTCACCATGCACTGTTGGGCCCTAGAGATAAAGTGATGACCGAGACAGTGCCACTCTCTTCAAATTGTTAATAATCTAATGAGTAACAGAGTCAAGAAAACTGGCTATTATAACACAGGGAGATAAGTACTGTATCTGTGGAATAAGAAAGGGTGTTAAAGGAGCCCATAGCATGGAAACCCAACCGATTCTGAGAAGATCAAAGTGAAAGATCAAGGAAGGCTTCCTGGTGGTAGAGTCTATGCTGCTTCTTCATTTGAAGGCTGGGGGAAGAATAGTCCATGCAGGGGAATCAGCACATTGAAGAGCAAGAGAAAGCATACTTTGGGCCAAATGTTTGGATTGTTTCTTTGGTATCAAGAATCACCATTCACTCAGGGTTTCTGCATGTTCCACATCCTCTAAGGATTCCTCACAGGTTGGCCCCAGAAAGCTGTTATTATTAATAATCATGTTCCCCCACTTTGAGAAAAGGTACATTTCAGGCCTGAAATATGTAAAAATAAGGATGAAGAACTAGGCAGTTCAGAGTCTGTTCTGAGGCTACCAGCATAAGAGACAAGATGGTGAAGTTTGCAGTCGTCGGCAGCATTAAGACCAAGGCCTGTGGCACTCTTCCCCATCGATGAGTGACCCCCAACTTCCTCTCTCTTCCCATCACCCACACACCACCTGCGTGTAAGGTTCAGAGGCGAGCGAGCCCTCGGGGTGGCACCCTGCAGCCTTACTGCAGATCTGCAGCTAAGCACAGGCTTTTCTCCATTTGACTACGCTCTTTCCATTTTTGTCTATTTTACCACAATCCTGAAGTTCAGGATGATTTGGATTTCACGTGTTTATACAGCCTTTCTGAACACCTTTCCTTTTATTTTTACTTGACAAAATTTTTTGTTCAAATGTTTGTGAGAAAATATTTTGCATAGTGAACTAAAAACCTGTCCAGTCTTGTTCTGGGATACGAACTAATTTGAAGGGCTGAAATCTACCATGAAATCTAGTAAACTAAGCACAAGTATGTCATTCTTGGACATATTGATTCATTTGTTTAATTAAATGTTTGATAAGGTATGGTAAAAAATATAGTACTGTAATATATATTTTAGAATCCTTCTAAATATACAGTTTCTCAACGTGTTCAGAGCTTAATCCATTTCTTCTTAACTTTGTAACGCAGGAGAAGAAAACCTCCTGGCAATTTTACGACGAAGATGGTGGAAGTATATGATCCTGGGACTGATAGACTTGGAAGCAAACTATCTGGTGGTCAAGGCTTACCAGTACACGACTCTGACCAGTATCCAGGTACCAAGGCTCTCTTCCCTTCTCATCTTCCTCATTTTCCAGATGTAGTTTACTTTCAGTTTAGTCACTTGGGAGTTCTGATGACTAGTTTCTAAGTTTTGCAACAAGAGGGAAATCGGTTATATAAAAATTAAGTGGACGTTTATTTCTGTGTTCCTTTAATTTTTCTTAATTCACATGTAATTGTACATCTCTTCTTTGTTTTTAGTATACCACAAGAACCATTGACAATGCAGGAAAATAATTTGTAGCTAAGAATGCTAATCTTACGTCAGCAGAAGAATTATTAGTAAGCATAAAAATAAATCTATTTTAATCACAACTTGTAAGGTTTTAGAATATGCTAATGGACTTCGATTAAGTAATCAAAGTGCTTAATAATCTTTTCCTTTAGCTTTCTTTGATGTGTAGATTTTGTAAGCTGAAGAGACAGAATTTTTCCTAAAGGGACAAGATTTACATTTCTACAATGTGTTAGGTATGAAGATAGCCACTGCATCCTTCCTTCCTCCCTCCCTCTCTCTCTTTTTCTTTTATGTAATTATGTGTACAAGCGTGCATGCACACACACACACCATTGCAAATTTAACTTAGATTTTCACGATTTTTACCAGGCACCACTAATATTCCTCATTAAACCATAAATAATAATCTTGACTATTTTTGTTTCACCCTTATTTCTCTTTTTATGACAATATTATGAATTTTATAGTCATTCCAAGGCTCCAGGATGAAAACAAAATATTGTTCACATATCAGATTTTACTTAGATTTGATACCTCAACAACATTGCTGCCATTCCAATAATTTGCTTAGAAACAATAACAAAAATGAAGAAACAAACAAGCGAACAAACCACTTGAATAAATTCAGATTATATAGATTGAATGGGAATCTATCTAAATCAGAATTAGGTAGGGTCTACATGCTTCCTCCTGCATACCCAATAAGGGACAGAAAGGATGCTTCCCTACAACCACTGAAGAAAAGTCCAGAGCTCTATCTGATTGGACCACACTGATGGCAGGGGAACAGTGTGAGCTAACTGACCTAGACCTGGACTCTCTGAACCAATACAGGAGGAGATTTCTCTGATTTGTTTAGACAAATGTTTCTCAGTAGGAGTACTACTGGCATTTTGGGTAGGACAGTTTTTCATGATGTGAGTCATTTTCCTACTTTATAGGTCATTTAAGATTTCTGGTCCCCACCCATCAAATGCCCATAGCGTCTTTCAGCCTTTGTAACAACTAAAAGGGTCCTCATGGATTTCCAAATGCCCTCTAGCAGGCACCATCTCTAGTTGAGAATCACTGGCTCACCAATCAGCACTCACTCCTGGAGTCAGGGCAGGATCAATCTCACCCAGTCACATATCTGTCACCCATTAAGGGAGAGATGAGGTGGATGGATGCTGGGAGAACAACCACAGTGCTCCAAACTCAGCCTAGCTCCTATTCACTTCCACAAGCCCCACAATGACAACAAATTTCTCTCTCTGTCTCTGTCTCTGTCTCTCTCTCTCTCATGCTCTCTCTCTCCTGTGCTCCCAGGCACTTTGTTTTATAGCTCTGTCTTCACAGTCTGTCTTACCTAAGAATGGTGTTTGAATATTTCCACCTACTCCACCAAGCTGTAAGCTTTTCACAGCAAAGAGGATTTCTTGTTCACTTTTGAATCGCTAGTACCTGGTAGGAAACCCAGCACATAATAGGCACTCAAAAGTGTTTAAAGAGGTTAATTAAATTGCATTGATTTCCAGTATTTGGGGACACAGAAATTGCCAGCAGTTCTCTACCCACATGCAGAGGCCCCTGGAATGTCTATACCAGTATGTGGGAGAAGAAAGGGGAATGCTGGCTTCATGGCAGAACTGGGCCCATTAGTGCAGAGTCAAAAATTATTAATGGGCCTCCTGGGGAGCATGAAGAGGAAACTTACCCCTTTGGAAATCCATTTGACTTTTGTTTTCCTTTGTTAACCATTGAAAAGTCACAACCAATTACTGGTTGCTTAAGTTCTATGGGGATTTATAAAAAAAATTTTTCAGTTTTTCAATTCTTTTTTGTAGACAGTGACAAGGTTTTTTTTCTTTCTTTTTTTTTTTGTGGTACCGGGCCTCTCACTGTTGTGGCCTCTCCCGTTGCGGAGCACAGGCTCCGGGCGCGCAGGCTCAGCGGCCATGGCTCACGGGCATAGCCGCTCCGCGGCATGTGGGATCTTCCTGGACCGGGGCACAAACCCGTGTCCCCTGCATCAGCAGGGGGACTCTCAACCACTATGCCACCAGGGAAGCCCAGTGACAAGGTTTTAATAACTTTCCCCTTGTCCTCAGGTGTTTTGTTCAACCCATGTTATGCACCACCATTAATCCATCCTTTCACCTCTCTCAAATTAGCTGTTTGACACTGCATTTAATGCTGCGTTCTATGCAAAATTTATTTTAATTCTGTAGAAAGTCAAAAAGTAATTCTACTGAAATATCAGTTTGTCTTCATTATAACTTACTGAGCAAGGAATAGGGGGAAGTAAAAAAGCAAGTTGAATCAAACAATTCTAGAACCATTTTGCTACCTACAAAAAATAAACTTCTTAAATAATAATAAATGGTCAGAATAGAAGGCATCTGCTCTGGGAACCATGTCTGTACTGCTGTTTTGTAATTCAATTCTGTTTACTCATTGCAAATCAGTGGAACTAACAAGGACCTATAATGATTTTCCCTTGTTTCTATAAATACTAATTGAGAACATAATACGTGCTAAGTGTTTAGCTTTTATTCATATATTAATCAATAAGGAAAATACACTAATTATACATCTGAGAAATGTACTAGTTATTGCAAGTGATGTAAATAGAAATGAATCAACCTTTGCTGTACACTTGAAACTAACACAACATTGTTAATCAACTGTACTCCAATATAAAATAAAAAAATTTTTAATAAAATAAAATTAAAGAATAAAAACATTAACAGAAAAAAAAAAGAATGACAAAGCTTCTACAGAGTTAAAAAAAAAGAAAAGAACAAAGGAAATGAATCAACCTTACCTCCAGGAGCTTCTGAACTTATAAAGGGGACAAGAGGCACACTCTATTGATAGTAACATCATGTACAGCAAGGGAACGGATGCCAAAGTGCTATAGTTTTCACAGGAGCCAGAGATGATGTTTATTTGCAGAGGCAAGAAAGTACCCATTCAGAGGAGTCTATAAGATTGAATAAAATTTAGGTATAGCTTTGAACCCAGAAAGAAAATCATGGCAAAAGCTTAGGGGCAGAAAACCTGAGGAATATGATTGGAGAACAATTGTTCCAGTTTGATTCATCCAGTCACTTCAAAAATAACTACTGAATACTTCTCTGTTCAAGTCAGTGTATTAGGTAGTGAACAGTGAGGAAATAGTAAAAAAAAGATACTTTCTGTATTCTTTGGCACTTCCAGGCAAATGGGAAAGGCAGCCAAATAACCAAATGAATGGCTGCATCATTATAGTCAGAGATGAGTGTTCTAAAAGAAAGCAACACAGTTCTACAAGAACATTTGTCAAAACAACTTGGCCTAAACTGGAAAGTTAGGGAAGATTTTCCTAAAAGACTAGTGGTAGAGCTGAGACCTATAAGAGAAGTGGAAGATTAGTTGAGAAAGAAAGAGGTCCAAGCAAAGAAGACAGCGTGCTCAAGGCTCTGTGGTGGGAAGGACCATGGCAAGGATGAGGTTGTGAGCAAGGGCTTGTGACTAGGCAAGGAGAGTGAAGAAAAGAGTGGTGCAAGATGGGCTGGGGAAGGAGGCAAGTGCTAGACTCAACAAGTCTTGACAGCCAGGTCAAGAGTTTGAGTCTTTAGGCTAAGTGCCGTGGGAAGCCACATTTGAGTTTTAAAGGCAGGCAGGCTGTGGTGCAGAGAACAGATTGAAGCAATGGGTGCTCATTATGGAATTAAGTAAGATAGAGCCCAAAAGTTAAGCTGGGGTCATGTCATAGGAGGTCTTCAAGGTCAGGATAAAAAGTGTGGCTTAATTTTGTAAATAAAAGAGAGCTGTGAATGTTTCTGAGGAAAGGAATGATAGGATGTAGCCCAACAGCCCTTTTGCAAAGGCACTTCTGTTTTAACAAGACAGTCCTCATTACTAGTTGGCAAAGAACCAAGTACTTTTGTCTTCTGATTCTCTTAAGAACAGTGATATAGAACAAAAAGACATGAAGAGGCTCTCTGTGCTTTATCCTCTTGCCCTTTCAGTTAATTCCTTAAACTCATGGTTAAATGTCACAAACAATTAATGCATGAAGCGTGAGAGGAAAATATATATTTCTGGAATGATTATAGACTCACAAGGAATTGCAAAACTCTATAGGATTCTATGAACTGTCCACACAGCATTTCCCCAATGGTGACATTTTATATGACTAGGATACTGACATTGGTACAATACTGTTAACTAAGCCACAGACCTGATTCAGTTTTCATCCCTTTTCCTTCACTCGTTTGTTGGTGTGTGTGTGTAGCTCTACACAATTTGATCCATGTATGGGTTTGTGTAACTACGACCACAGTCAGGATACAGAACTATACTATCACCACAAAGAAACTCCCTCATACAACCCCTATGAAGTCACACCCATTCCACCACCCTCATTCCTATCCCTAGCAACAACTACTCTATTCTCCATCTCTATGATTTTGTCAGCTGGAGAATGCTATATAAAATGGAATCACACAGTGTTTAACCTTTTGAGATTGGCTTTTTTCACTAAGCATAATACCCTTAAGTCCACCCAAATTGTTGCATGTATCAATAGTTTGGTCTTTTTATTGCTGAGTAGTATGCCATAGTATAAACATATCAGGGTTTGTTTAGCCATCACCTGCTGAAGGACATTTGGATTATTTCCAGCTTTGGTTTTTTACAAATAAAACTGCTATGAGGAGTTAGAGGGAGGTGTGACTACAGGAGAAGGTCATTGTCTTTGTGATGTAAGGACTCAACCCATCATTGCTATCTTTGAAAGAGGAAGAGGCCACAAGCCAAGGTATGTGTGTAGCCTGTAGAAGGTGGAAAAGGAGTCTATTCTTCTGATGTTCTGACCACAGAATTATATCAGCTCTAACATCCATGTAGATGAGACAGACTTGAAATCAATCTCGTTGATTGTCTGAGAGATCTTCTGAGACAAGAACCAAGATGGCGGAGTAGAAGGATGTGCTCTCACTCCCTCTTGCAAGTACACCAGAATCACAACTAGCTGCTGGACAGTCATCCACAGGAAGACACTGGAACTCACCAAAAATGATATGGCACATCCAAAGACAAAGGAGAAGCCACAATGAGACGGTGGGAGGGGCGCAATCACAGTAAAATCAAATCCCACAACTGCTGGGTGGGTGACTCACAGACTGGAGAACACTTATACCACAGAAGTCCACCCACTGGATTGAAGATTCTTAGCCCCATGTCAACTTCCCAACCTGGGGGTCCGGCAACGGGAGGAGGAATTCCTAGAGAATCAGACATTGAGGGTGAGTGCGATTTGATTGCAGGACTTAGACAGGAGTAGGGGAAACAGAGACTCCACTCTTGGAAGGCACACACAAAATAGTGTGCACATCAGGACCCAGGAGAAGGAGCAGTGACCCCGGGGAAGACTGAACCAGACCTACCTGCTAGTGTTGGAGGGTCTCCTGTAGAGAGGGGGGGTGGCTGTGGCTCACCGTGGAGACAAGGACACTGGCAGCAGAGGTTCTGGGAAGTGCTCCTTGGCGTGAGCCCTCCCAGAGTCCCTATTTAGCCCCACCAAAGAGCCCAGGTAGGCTCCAGTGTTGGGTTGCCTCAGGCCAAACAACCAACAGGGAGGAAACCCAGCCCCACCCATCAGCAGTCAAGCGGATTAAAGTTTTACTGAGCTCTGCCCACCAGAGCAACAGGCAGCTCTACCCACCACCAGTCCCTCCCATCAGGAAACTTGCACAAACCTCTTAGATAGCCTCATCCACCAGAGGGCAGACAGCAGAAGCAAGAAGAACTACAATCCTGCAGCCTGTGGAACAAAAACCCCATTCACAGAAAGACAGACAAGAGGAAAAGGCAGAGGGCTATGTACCAGATGAAGGAACAAGATAAACCCCCACAAAAGAATTAAAGAAGTGGAGATAGGCAACGTTCCAGAAAAAGAATTCAGAATAATGATAGCAAAGATGATCCAGGACCTTGGCAAAAGAATGGAGGCAAAGATTGAGAAGATGCAAGAAATGTTTAACAAAGACCTAGAAGAATTAAAGAACAAACAAACAGAGATGAACAATACAATAACTGAAATGAAAACTACACTAGAAGGAATCAATAGCAGAATAACTGAGGCAGAAGAACGGATAAGTGACCTGGAAGACAGATTGGTGGAATTCACTGCTGCAGAACAGAATAAAGAAAAAAGAATGAAAAGAAATGAAGACAGCCTAAGAGACCTCTGGGACAACATTACATGCAACAACATTTGCATTATAGGGGTCCCAGAAGGAGAAGAGAGAGAGAAAGGACCCGAGAAAATATTTGAAGAGATTATACTCAAAAACTTCCCTAACATGGGAAAGGAAATAACCACCCAACTCCAGGAAGCTCAGAGAGTCCCATACAGGATAAACCCAAAGAGAAACATGCTAAGACACATAATCAAACTGGCAAAAATTAAAGACAAAGAAAAATTATTGAAAGCAGCAAGGGACAAATGACAAATAACATACAAGGGAACTCTCATAAGGTTAACAGCTGATTTCTCAGCAGAAACTCTACAAGCCAGAAGGCAGTGGCATGATATATTTAAAGTGATGAAAGGGAAGAACCTACAGCCAAGATTACTCTACCCAGCAAGGATCTCATTCAGATTCAACAGAGAAATCAAAAGCTTTAGAGACAAGCAAAAGCTGAGAGAATTCAGCACCACCAAACCAGCTCTACAACAAATGCTAAAGGAACTTCTCAAAGTGGGAAACACAAGAGAAGAAAAGGACCTACAAAAACAAACCCAAAACAATTAAGAAAATGGTCATAGGAACATACATATCGAAAATTACCTTAAACATGAATGGATTAAATATTCCAACCAAAAGACACAGGCTTGCTGAATGGATACAAAAACAAGACCCATCTATATGCTGTCTACTTCAGACCTAGGGACACATATAGACTGAAAGTGAGGGGATGGAAAAATATATTCCAAGCAAATGGAAGTCAAAGGAAAGCTGGAGTAGCAATACTCATATTAGATAAAATAGACTTTAAAATAAAGAATGTTACAAGAGACAAGGAAGGACACTACATAATGATCAAGGGATCAATCCAAGAAGAAGATATAACAATTATAAATATATATGCACCCAACATAGGAGCACCTCAATACATAAGGCAACTGCTAACAGCTATAAAATAGGAAATCGACAGTAACACAATAATAGTAGGGGACATTAACACCTCACTTACACCAATGGACAGATCATCCATAATGAAAATAAATAAGGAAGCAGAAGCTTTAAATGACACAATAGACCAGATAGACTTAATTGATATTTATAGGACATTCCATCCAAAAACAGCAGATTACACTTTCTTGTCAACTGTGCACAGAACATTTTCCAGGATAGATCACATCTTGGGTCATAAATCAAGCCACAGTAAATATAAGAAAATTGAAATCATATCAAGCGTCTTTTCTGACCACAATGCTGTGAGATTAGAAAGGAATTACAGGGAAAAAAACGTAAAAAACATAAACACATGGAGGCTAAACAATACGTTACTAAATAACCAAGAGATCACTGAAGAAATCAAAGAGAAAATCAAAAAATACGTAGAGACAAAAGACAATGAAATCACGATGATCCAAAACCTATGGGATGCAGCAAAAGCATTTCTAAGAGGGAAGTTTATAGCTATACAAGCCTACCTCAAGAAACAAGAAGAATCTCAAATAAAAAATCTAACCTTACACTGAAAAGAACTAGAGAAAGAAGAACAAACAAAACCCAAAGTTAGCAGAAAGAAAGAAATCATAAAGATCAGAGAAGAAATAAATGAAATAGAAACAAAGAAAACAGTAGCAAAGATCAATAAAAATAAAAGCTCATTCTTTGAGAAGATAAACAAAACTGATAAACCATTAGCCAGACTCATCAAGAAAAAGAGGGAGAGGACTCACATCAATAAAATTAGAAATGAAAAAGGAGAAGTTACAACAGACACCGCAGAAATACAAAGCATCCTAAGAGACTACTACAAGCAACTCTATGCCAATAAAGTGGGCAACCTGGAAGAAATGGACAAATTCTTAGAAAGGTATAACCGTCCTAGACTGAACCAGGAAGAAATAGAAAATGTGAACAGACCAATCACAAGTAATGAAATTGAAACTGTGATTAAAAATCTTCCAACAAACAAAAGTCCAGGACCAGATGGCTTCACAGGTGAATTCTATCAAACATTTAGAGAAGAGCTAACACCCATCCTTCTCGAACTCTTCCCAAAAATTGCAGAGGAAGGAACACTCCCAAACTCATTCTATGAGGCCACCATCACCCTGATACCAAAACCAAACAAAGATACTGCAAAAAAAGAAAATTACAGACCAATATCACTGATGAATATAGATGCAAAAATCCTCAACAAAATACTAGCAAACAGAATCCAATGACACATTAAAAGGGTCATACACCATGATCAAGTGGGATTTATCTAAGGTGAAAGAAATCATAAAGATCAGAGAAGAAATAAATGAAATAGAAACAAAGAAAACAGTAGCAAAGATCAATAAAAATAAAAGCTCATTCTTTGAGAAGATAAACAAAACTGATAAACCATTAGCCAGACTCATCAAGAAAAAGAGGGAGAGGACTCACATCAATAAAATTAGAAATGAAAAAGGAGAAGTTACAACAGACACCGCAGAAATACAAAGCATCCTAAGAGACTACTACAAGCAACTCTATGCCAATAAAGTGGGCAACCTGGAAGAAATGGACAAATTCTTAGAAAGGTATAACCGTCCTAGACTGAACCAGGAAGAAATAGAAAATGTGAACAGACCAATCACAAGTAATGAAATTGAAACTGTGATTAAAAATCTTCCAACAAACAAAAGTCCAGGACCAGATGGCTTCACAGTCGGTGAATTCTATCAAACATTTAGAGAAGAGCTAACACCCATCCTTCTCGAACTCTTCCCAAAAATTGCAGAGGAAGGAACACTCCCAAACTCATTCTATGAGGCCACCATCACCCTGATACCAAAACCAAACAAAGATACTGCAAAAAAAGAAAATTACAGACCAATATCACTGATGAATATAGATGCAAAAATCCTCAACAAAATACTAGCAAACAGAATCCAATGACACATTAAAAGGGTCATACACCATGATCAAGTGGGATTTATCTAAGGGATGCAAGGATTCTTCAATATACACAAGTCAATCAATGTGATAAACCATATTAACACATTGTTAAAAACTCTCCAGAAAGTGGGCACAGAGAGAGCCTACCTCAACATAATAAAGGCCATATACGACAAACCCACAGCAAACATCATTCTCAATGGTGAAAAACTGAAAGCATTTCCTCTAAGATCAGGAACAAGTTAAGGATGTCCACTCTCACCACTATTATTCAACATGCTTTTGGAAGTCCTAGCCATGGCAATCAGAGAAGAAAAAGAAATAAAAGGAATACAAATTGGAAAAGAAGAAGTAAAACTCTCACTGTTTGCAGATGACATGATACTATACATAGAGCATCCTAAAGATGCCAGCAGAAAACTACTAGAGCTAATCAAGGAATTTGGTAAAGTTGAAGGATACAAAATTAATGCACAGAAATCTCTGGCATTCCTATACACTAATGATGAAAAATCTGAAAATGAAATCAAGAAAACACTCTCATTTACCATTGCAAGAAAAAGAATAAAATACCTAGGAATAAACCTACCTAGGGAGACAAAAGACCTGTATGCAGAAAACTAGAAGATACTGATGAAAGAAATTAAAGATGATACCAACAGATGGAGAGATATACCATGTTCTTGGATTGGAAGAATTAATACTGTGGAGATGACTATACTACCCAAAGCAATCTACAGATTCAATACAATTCCTATCAAGTTTCCAATGGCATTTTTACGGAACTAGAGCAAAAAATCTTAAAATTTGTATGGAGACACAAAAGACCCTGAATAGCCAAAGCAGTCTTGAGGGAAAAAAACAGAGCTGGAGGAATCAGACTCCCTGACTTCAGACTATACTACAAAGCTACAGTAATCAAGACAGTATGTTACTGGCACAGAAACAGAAACACAGATCAATGGAACAAGATAGAAAGCCCAGAGATAAACCCATGCACCTATGGTCAGCTAATCTATGACAAAGGAGCCAAGGATATACAATGTTAACCTGCTGTATAAAAAAATAAATAAAATTCAAAAATTAAAAAAAAACAAAACTGCTATGACATTCATGTGGAGGTTTTATATTAATGTAAGACCTCATCTCTCTGAGATAAATGCTCAAAACTACAGTTTCTGGATCATGTGGAAAATGACTATTTGATTTCAGAAACAGTCAAACAACTGTCCAGAGTGGTTGTACAACTTTACATTCCCACCAGCAATGTATGAGAGGTCCCGTTCTCCCTGCCCTCACCAGCATTTGGTGTTATCACTATTTTTTATGTTAGCCATTCTAAAAGGTGTGCAGTGATAATTCATTGTGGGTTTAATTTGCAATTGCTTAATGGCTAACAATGTCAAACATCTTTTGGAAAAAAAATTTTAACTTTGCCTTTATAGTAGGGAGCTAAAGAAAGTTAACAAAGGCAAAAGATAACATTTATTCAGGAAAAAGATGATGAAAGACAGACATGGAAGTGAAAAAACCCAGCTGTTTTTTTTATTAGAAAGTCAAAGGAGAGATTGTAACACCACCATGTTAGATTTATAAGGATTTTATTTTATAGGCACATTTGTGGGTTTGTATCTCTTGACTTGTAGAGAATGAATAGATTGTGTCTGTGACTTTGAGACAGATTAGCAGTGACATTTGGATAAATTCTAAAAGCTGTGCTATTTTTATAACTGCTATATGAACCATATCAGTAGAAATACCAGCTTTACAACTTCTCACCCAAAGTTTATTCATCTTTCTTCAGCCATGTAGTACTAAAATGCAAACAGGTGAAACTAGTACATCTGTGAAATAAGAAAAAAGCAGATCTCTTCAAACAGTATAGTTTGGTAATTAAAATGAACTCACATGGGAAACAATTTCCAGTTCTCTTGCTAACCATACTGAGGAGACTGTACCTTTAACACATCCCCTCCTTCACACAGTGCATGTGTCCGAGCTCTTCCCATTTTCTAAGCAGTTTCCCAGGAGCAAAGAACGAGAAAGAAAACCCTCTAGCCCTGATTGTTTTCCTTCAGCCCACTCCTCTCCTTGGGTATGTTAGCAGAGGTTAATACAGAATGAAAGCCAGCCTCCCTAATATGCAGTGTGATATCTGACCCTGAGACTAATTCTACAAGGTACACACATGCGACATACAGACTAATTCTACAAGGTACACACATGCGACATACATGTGTAACATACACATGCAATACTTTTTTACCAAAGTGATGGCTTTTTGTAACTCTCAGTACTTTCTAGGTCCACTCTTTCTGAATTTTCAGTAGGCTAGGAATTAAGTTGTATAAGATACAGAGAAAGGCTGGGTAATTTGTACCTTCTTATGTCTCTCTGGAGTCTAAAGTTTAAGTCATATGAATAGACTTGGCATCCAGATTCCTTTATTGATTAAAAAATGCCAACACTGTGGCTAGATGATGGGGACACAGCTACTGATCAGACCAGACCCATACCATGGGATGATAGACAGCTACCCTAACAATTAGAATACAGTGTGGCAGTGTGGTGGGAAAAATATGCATTCAGCTCAGTGGAGACATGGGAAGAGGTACTTCTCACCCTGAAGATTTATGTAACGGAGGTCCTATAGTCAAGAAGTTGTGACACATGAGAGAAAGTCACTAAGCAGACTTTTTATTTGTAGCCAACCTGAATTTCCACCTCCATGGATGAGCAGAGAGAAAGCACGCCTGTGCACATGAGAAACGTGTCCCGTGGGCTTGAGTTTACGATTATGAGCTCAGCTTTTAAGACTGTATTTCCTTCTTTATCCTCACTGTTTTTACCTGTCCCTGGTATAGGACTGTGGCAGTTTAATGACTATTCAAGAGCTATTTTAAAGTACATTTAAAGGCAAAGTATTCAAAAGCAATGTTCTTACCCCTAAAGGGAACGTGATATTCTGACTCTCAGATTTCTCAAATCTGGACTTCCTATTCTCATGATTGTGAAAATAACTTAAATGTGTAGCAGTCTAAATCCAAATATTTGATTGGATGCAGCACAGTTTTTGGTCAGCCTTTTGTCCTGATGTAGGGGAGAGACCCTTGCATATCATCGAAGGACACACTAAGACTATCTTCAGTCTTTCTTTAGTTCCAGATGATGCCTATCCCTAAACCTGTTTTTAAATGTGTTCTGTCAAACCACCTTCTACAAAAGGGAGCTTTCATACTCTACCTCCGTTGACTCTGGTCCCGCGGGCTGGTGCCCTGATGCCATCAGGTAATTCCACTGGAAAGTAAGAGGAGTGTCTCTCTCCATTCCTCCCACTACACTCCACAGCAGCCAGGAAAACGTGCATTTGATCGTGTCTTGACTCTGTTTCTTCCTCTTCACCTTCCTTGCTGTAACTGTCACTTTCTACTTTATATGATGGCTGTTTACATATTTCCTCTCTCCTTTAAGTCTGTAAGGTCCTTGAGGTGAGACCTGTGTACCTGATACACAATAAGCACTGAAAAAATGTCTGATGTTTGAATAAATGTGGAAACAATTCATCTTTGTCTCCTTCACAAGATCAGGTACATATAGATGTCAAACATATATGAAATATTTGAATAAAAAAGTTAATGAATGAAAGGATGAATTTCTAAGGGCCAGTTATTGGGCAAGGCAACACAAATGATCTTTAATAGTTTTATCATCGGTAAGTGCATTTATTCCTGCAGGACCCAAGTGTGGAACTCTAAACACCTTTAAGTAGTCTACTATGCTCTGGGGATATAAAGATGATGAAAAAATTGTCCTAGCTCTCAAGTGTTGCAGGCAAAGCCTGGATGCAGATTCACTCATGCTATGCTTAGATGTCCAAAGCAATTGTACCTTCTTTATATCCTACAATTGATCTAATCTTCATAGTGAACCTCCTCCAAATATCCCCAAGGTAGCTAAATAGCAGTGGCTGGAGGGAAAAGTCTGGTTAGATGTAAAACTTACTAATTTCTTCTGGTTTAAAATCTTTCTTTGGATAGTTCAGTTGCTTTTGGACAAATGCCCAGCCTCTCAGAATGCCTCTCTCCCATAGGCGTTTCCGAGAAGGCACGTGGGTCTCTAGCATGACCTTTGGCCTCACGTTGGTCCTTTGGCTGCTGTCCACCATTGGGCAGTCGGCCAGCTGTTGAGCGTGCACTCACTGGGTTGGGGTGGATCTGTGGCTCAGTTCTGTGCCTGGCACTCTGCTGGCCTCTGCTGCTCCTCCCCCCTTGCTGAGTCCCCCGATTCTCACTGATGATGTGGACCTCCAGGTATCTGGCTGTGACACATAGAACCCCCTGTCCTGCCCCATGTCAGCCAGCCTGCACCCCTTTGCAGAGCACTCTGACTTCTGGCAAAACAGGAGGTAAGAAGGATGCTGGGGAACGAGAGTGTTCTAACTAACGACACTTCACCTCTGCTTGTTGTCTGATGTGACCTCCTCGGGTTAGTGTGGTGCTGTCCAAAAGGAAAGATGCTTTGCTTTCAGTTTCCTTTCAAACTGTCTAGCTTTCTTTCTCCCCTTGGGACTTCAGTTCGGAGAGGGCCCCTCTGTGCACATATGATTCAACAGCCGGTTTTGTTCTCTGTCAATTTCCTTTCCTCTGGCCATGTCCACGGTGGGGGAAAAGTGCTCCCTCCCTCATCCTCTCTAGCATGGACTTCCTCATCTCAGATCCTCCTTTTGGGACACCAGTCCTCCTGGCTTGGCCCTAAGGGAGGAAAAGGCAATCTTCTACATTCTGGAGGAAATTCTGCTGGAGTTGGCAATATCGATTCTTGATATGTTGGAGGGAGATTACAGAACTTTGAATCTCTTCTCTTTCCACAAACATGACCCTCTAGACCCTTAAAAAGAAGTCAGGAAACTCAGCTTTATGTTTGAAAGCTCATCAATGACCTCTCTGTTCTATAAAGGACCTGCTCTTGTTTTCCTCATGGCTCAGTTTTATGGGTAGAAGGCTGGATGGCATGTGATTTAAGGGGGAAAATTAAATTTCCAAGAATTTTATCCTATTTTCCTGGAAGGAAGATCTGTAAACAAATTACAATGCAGCATGAAAGGCAGTGAAATGTATCCATACACAAAATACTATGGGATTACAGAAGTGGAGTGACTGGATCCACCCATGACAGGAAGATTCTCGAGGACACTGACAACATGAATCTGACAGTAAAACTAGACAGCTTGGTTCCCTGGTGACCATCAGCTCCACTGGCTCATGTAGACAAGTTCTAAAAAAGTGAGATGCCTTTATGTGTTTGTTTTCTCTCTCTGTGAGCATCAGTTTCCCCTCTTATAAGTAAGAATATAAAAACCTGCCTCCTGCTGTGGTTGTGGATATGCAAATGTAACACTGCATCCAATGGTCCAGGTTCCTCCACCAGGTCTAAGGCAAAAATAATGCAACAAACAATAACACTTTATGTTGTTCTGATCCTGCCACCATCTCTTACTGCAGACTTTAGCACCTTCCTCAGTGAAGTTCCTCTGTTCTTCCTACAAACAGACCTGTCTCTGGTCTTCTGACGTTCTCAGAATTGTCTGAGATCCACGTGGCAACCAGTCAGCCAACCTGTGATGCACACTGCTTTAGCAACGTCTCCTTAATGTAGTAGCTGCTCATTAAATGCCAGCTCCTTTTACTCACATATTTTCCACTTCACATATTCTTTCCATTGATCCAATTTAAGGGGAAGAAAACCTAAAAATAGACATGTTGCCTAAACCACTACATCCTCTCATACACTCTCACTCTTGGACAGCAAATTTAAAAAGAGCGATGAAAAAAATTCACAATTGCATGCAAAGGGATCTAGGTGAAAGAATCTGCTTGAGACACAAGGAGAAGGTTATGGAAACCCACATTCCAGTTAGCTTTGCCACTGATGGATTACTGTGTTACCTCAGGTAGGACCATTTGCCAGTCAATAGAGGTGAAATCTCATAAAAATTAATGAGATTGCTGCTAGGTATGAACAAAATTCTCCCACCCACTCTGTTTGAGAGTGAAAATATCAAGGGAAATTGTACAAGAAAATATTGGGCTTCCCTGGTGACTCAGTGGTTGAGAGTCCGCCTGCCGATGCAGGGGACATGAGTTCGTGACCCGGTCCGGGAAGATCCCACATGCCGTGGAGCAGCTGGGCCCGTGAGCCATGGCTGCTGAGCCTGCGCATCCGGAGCCTGTGCTCTGCAACGGGAGAGGCCACAACAGTGAGAGGCCCGCGTACCGCAAAAAAAAAAAAAAAAAAAAAAATATGGTAATATCCTATTTGGAATATTTTCACAGTACCAGTGGCTAAACAAACCTTAAAGCCCTGGAATGCTGTTGCTTGACATGTAAAATCAAGAAAAATTTCTCCTATGGTACAACTGTACCACCTTTTTTGCAGTGAACACGTTCCTGAAATAATACTTCCAAATAAATTTTTATAAATAATTTATATTTTTAAAATACTGGGAAATGCGCAGAGTATTTCTTGTAAATTGAAAAATCATTTTGTACTATGAATAATAACTCACATTTGTTTCCTTGGGTATTCTTTCCATATACAGAGTTTGTGAAAAGTGAAACACTCCTATAGTCCAATATTACACCACACACAAAGATTCATATTTTTCAGAGTTACTGGCCAAATTGCCTCGCCTGGCATCTTTGGTAGATAAGGGTGAATAGGGCAGATGGGAACACACAGGAAGCCCAGCCTTGGCTATCCCCAAGATTAAGTGAGCTATTAATCTGCTCACTCAGATTAACCTGTTAACCATTGACTGTGTTAGACCTTCTGGACATGAACAGTCTCTACAGCATACAATTAGTGGACTTGTGGGCAGATGATTGTACAAATGGACAGTTTTAGTCAATGGTAAGGAATCTCTCTGTGTCTGTGTGTGTGTGTGTGTGTGTGTGTGTGTGTAAGAGAGAGAGAGACAGAGGAACCAAGACAGAGACAGAAGGAAAGAAAGCACAGCATTGAAAACAAAAGTTTTCTAATGGCAAAGTAAATAAAATTTTAAAACTCAAATTTTTCTTTACTTCAGAAACTTATGACATAAGCCTTGATACAAACTAATTTAAAATTTTCTAAAGTCAGAGTGTTCCAATTAGTCATGCTTTACGATCTTGCCAATTAGGGTATGTTCATTGGCTGAAAGTGTTCATTTGGCCTTTTAAGTGATTTTTATAGATAAGAACTTTTTTCATAGAAATTTAGAATATGTTTTTATTTCAAGTCATCCTTCCTGACTTTCTTGAAGCAAAATTCTATAAATAGCATCACTGAAAATTTCTCATAGTTTTCTCCAGATAATTACTACTTGGTTCCTGAAACTTTAAAGATCATTAATACGATGAAAGAGAAAGTCAGTGATTTTCTGGGTTGGATACAGGACTTGAGGATTTTTTTTAAACCAATGATCTAGTTTCGGCTCATTTGAAAAAACAATACTACATCTTATAAAGGATTTAGTTAGAGGACACAATATGAAAGATAATGGACTTGAAAATAGCTAGTTTGTAACAAATCGCTTCCATAATTAGGCAACATAACATGAGAATTAAGAGTGAGCAAATGTCAAATAGTTTCATTAGAAACATCTTTTTATATAAGAATTCTCTTTACTTTACAAATCAAAATATCCGTGAAGTAATAATGATGTTTTACTATATACGATGTAAACAAAGTAGCTTAGTAAAATAAATAGCGAACTTTATACGTTCAAATCAATATTCAAAGTGCTTATCTTTTATTATTATACACTTATTCTGATGTGACTATCATTGTTCAAAATCTGTTAGAATTTCTCTTTTAAAATCTTCAGAGCCAATTTTAAGTCATGAAAGTTTCTTTATAATTTATCCTTCTTTTGGATCCAGAAAGTATTATCTAGCTTAATCCAGCATTTCGCTTCTTTCCAAAAAATAAATCTTACTCTCAAAGAATGAGCATTTGCTTCCATTAAGGATATTCTAATGAGTGCTCTGAAGACAATTTCAGCGTTCAAACTGTTCTTGAGCAATGAGAGCTTCATTAAAGTACACCCATGACCTTCAGAGTGACTACACTGAAAGACAACCATGTTCAGATGAATGAATTCCAGTTTGTTAAAGATTAGGTATGTAAACACCTGCACACCCTGCTCAATAAGCAAAATTTTTTTCCCCTTAAAAAAAATTTTCAAGGCACACTTTTCATTATGCATGAACATAGCTGCTACAGTGGAAGAATAACGGCCCCACAAAGATGTCAACGTTCTAATCCCTGTAGTACATAAATTTGTTACTTTATTTTACAATATGTCATATTGTTTTTGTTGTTGTTGTTGGGATTCTTTTGTTGTTGTTATTTTTTTTAACATCTTTATTAGAGTATAATTGCTTTTCAATGGTCTGTCAGTTTCTGCTTTATAACAAAGTGAATCAGTTATACATATACATATGTCCCGATATCTCTTCCTTCTTGCATCTCCCTCACTCCCAACCTCCCTATCCCACCCCTCTAGGTGGTCACAAAGCACAGAGCTGATCTCCCTGAGCTATGTGGCTGCTTCCCACTAGCTATGTATTTTACGTTTGGTAGTGTATATATATCCATGCCACTCTCTCACTTTGTCACAGCTTACCCTTCCCCCTCCCC
This sequence comes from Neophocaena asiaeorientalis asiaeorientalis, assembly GCF_003031525.2. Lineage (NCBI taxonomy): Eukaryota > Metazoa > Chordata > Mammalia > Artiodactyla > Phocoenidae > Neophocaena > Neophocaena asiaeorientalis. The sequence goes on along the minus strand of NW_020174425.1, from coordinate 201,328 downwards.
ATATCCTCAAGTCCATTCTCTAGTAGGACTGCATCTTTATTCCCATCTTGCCCCTAGGTTCTTCTGACCATTTCCTTTTTTTTTTTCTTTTTTTTAGATTCCATATATATGTGTTAGCATGCAGTATTTGTTTATCTCTTTCTACTTACTTCACTCTGTATGACAGTCACTAAGTCCATCCATCTCACTACAAATAACTCAGGTTCATTCCTTTTTATGGCTGAGTAATATTCCATTGTGTATATGTGCCACGTCTTCTTTATCCATTCATCTCCTGATGGACACTTAGCTTGCTTCCATGTCCTGGCTATTGTAAATAGAGCTGAAATGAACATTTTGGTATATGACTCTTTTTGAATTATGGTTTTCTCAGGGTATATGCTCAGCAGTGGGATTGCTGGGTGGTATGGTATTTCTATTTGTAGTTTATTAAGGGACCTCCATACTGTTCTCCATATTCGCTGTATCAATTTACATTCCCACCACCAGTGCAAGAGGGTTCCCTTTCCTCCACACCCTCTCCAGCATTTACTGTTTCTAGATTTTTTGATGATGGCCATTCTGACTGGTGTGAGATGATATCTCATTGTAGTTTCAATTTGCATCTCTCTAATCATTAATGTTGTTGAGCATTCTTTCATGTGTTTGTTGGAAATCTGTATATCTTCTTTGGAGAAATGTCTCTTTAGGTCTTCTGCCCATTTTTATTTTTTTTCTGTGTTGTTTTGTTTCCTTTTGTTCCCTTCTGTTTTATTTTTTATTTTATTTTATTTTTTTGCGTGTTCCATTGATCTAGCTTTCTGTTTTTGTGCCAGTACCATATTGTCTGGATTTCTGTAGCTTTGTAGTATAGTCTGAAGTCAGGGAGCCTGATTCCTCCAGCTCCGTTTTTCTTTCTCAAGATTACTTTGGTTATTCGGGGTCTTTTGCATTTCCATATAAATTGGGAAATATTTTGCTTTAGCTCTGTGAAAAATGCCAGTGGTAGTTTGATAGGTATTGCATTGAATCTGTAGATTGTTTTGGGTAGTAGAGTTATTTTCACAATGTTGATTTTAACACTCCAAGAGCTTGGTATATCTCTCCATCTATTTGTATCATCTTTAATTTCTTTCATCAGTGTCTTATAATTTTCTGCATACAGGTCTTTTGTCTCCTTAGGTAGGTTTATTCCTAGATATTTTCTTCTTTTTGTTGCAATGGTAAATGAGAGTGTTTTCTTAATTTCACTTTCAGAATTTTCATCATTAGTGTATAGGAATGAAAGATTTCTGTGTTTCAGTGATCTCTTGGTTATTAAGTAGTGTGTTGTTTAGCCTCCATGTGTTTGTATTTCTTACAGATTTTTTCCTGTAATTGATATCTAGTCTCAAAGCATTGTGGAAGATAACGTAAAAGATACTTGATACGATTTCAATTTTCTTAAATTTACCAAAGCTTGATTTGTGACCCAAGATATGATCTATCCTGGAGAATGTTCCATGTCTTATTTATTTTCCTTTTGGATTATCTGTCCATTGGTGAAAGTGGGGTGTTTAAAGTCCCCTACTATGATTGTGTTACTGTCGATTTCCCCTTTTATGGCTGTTAGTATTTGCCTTATGTATTGAGGTGCTCCTATGTTGGGTACATAAATATTTACAACTGTTATATCTTCTTCCTGGATTGATCCCTTGAGCACTATGTAGTGTCCTTATTTGTCTCTGGTAATAGTCTTTGCTACCACTGCGCCACCAGGGAAATCCCCTTGCTGCTTTTAATATTTGTTCTTTGTATTTAATTTTTGATAGTTTGATTAATATGTGTCTTGGCCTGTTTCTCCTTGGATTTATCCTATATGGGACTCTGTGTGCTTCCTGGACTTGATTAAGTATTTCCTTTCCCATATTAGGGAAGTTTTCAACTATAATCTCTTCAAATATTTTCTCAGTCCCTTTCTTTTTCTCTCTTTCTTCTGGCACCCCTATAATTCAGATGTTGGTGCGTTTAATGTTGTCCCAGAGGTCTCTGAGACTGTCCTCAGTTCTTTTCATTCTTTTTTCTTTATTCTCCTCTGCAGTAGTTATTTCCACTATTTTATCTTCCAGGTCACTGATCCGTTCTTCTGCCTCTGTCATGTTGTTTTAAGGCAAAAGGGACTCTACAGATGTGATTAAATTATGAAATTGAATTGATGTGATTATTACAGGTTATCTGCGTGCCCCAGTGTAATCACAGAATTCCTTTGAAAAGCACGGTAAGGGTCAGAGGTGGAGGAAGGAGCCAGAAACCACGGAATGCAGGCAGCCCCTAGAAGCCGAATAGAGGCAAGGAGAGGAATTCTTCCCTTCCCTCCAGAGGGAACACAGGGCAAGCATTACCTTCATTTTAAGATTTTTGACCTCCAAAAGTGTAAGATAATGAATTTGTATTGTTTTAAGCCACTAAGTTTGCGGTCATTTGTTACAGCAACAATAAGAAACAAATACAGTTGGAGACAATATTTAATTCTCCCCCCCACTCCCACTCTCAAGTGGATTTGAAGGTACTGACCTTTGGACGGCTTTCTCCCAAAAGAACCAGAAGCTTGGATGCCAGAGCAGGTTTCTTTTTCCCAGCTGTGTTGGTGTTTTCATTCTTTGAGAAAAGGATCCTCTCAATGCCAGCTAGATGGGCTCCTTGGAAGAGCACTTTGGTGCTGTCTGCCATGGATAGATGCACGTGAAAACATTTCCATGCTGTGACTGGTTGCTTTTAGAGAAGTGCTCATTTTGACTCAATCACTGTACAAAATTTACCTGTAATAAATGGTTAAAGTGAGAGGGTGACCTTGCACTTAAAGAAAAAGCATGCATAGCCTGCTTCCCTTGGCAATGCATTTGAAGGGATGTGTTTGTTTGTAAATCATCAGTCAATAAAAGCGTGTGAGCCGCTTTCAGACTGAAGAATACAGTCTTAAAGCTGTGAGACGTTTTAAGACTCAGACAATGAGAGTTCATTAAAAAAAAAAACAACATATGAGGAAAAAAGCAGGAGTTATTTTTGTCCCTCTTCTTTATGTCCTCCCTCTTGTTTGTATCTTCTGGGTTGGGGCCATTTCCAATTCAAAAGCCCTTGTACGGGGAGACAGAGTGTGCCTGTGCACTTTCTGGGGCCATCAAGTTAGAGGCTCCGTGATCAGATTAGGAGTTGTGACACCATGTGAGCCAGAGAATGACAGGAACTAGCAACTGCACAGGACGCTCAGCTTCAGCTCCTCTTGACTGAAATCATCTCAAATCGCAGCTTTAGACAGTACCAGTTTCCTCAGAGACAACAAATCTCCCCCAAATGGCTCAGAGAACTCAAAATTATTCATTCAACTTATTCATTCATTCAACCTTTGCTGTCTCCAAGTGAGATAAGCACCTCTGGACTTTGCTCAGGTGTCAGTGAGTTCTTCCCCAACCACTCAGTTTAAAATCACAATCTCCTACCCCATTCAACACTCCCTACCCTCTCCCCTGCTTTCTTTTTCTACATAGTCCTTATTATCATTGGCATACTATATATATTCATTGTCTGTCTCTTCTTACACAAGATTACAAACCCCCATAAGGGGGGAATTTTTTTTATTACCTAGATTTTTTATTTCCTAGGATAGTAGCTGGCATCTGGTAGATGCCCCATAAATATTTTGGAAGGAATTAACAAAATACTTAAGGGTCCCTAGTGTGTACCAAGCACCATCCCAGTTGCAGGAGGTAACACTGAGTGCAAGAGAGGAAAAGTCCTCTCCTTATGGAAGGTATTGTGTTTTAGCATGGTAAGTACAATTCGAAAATACAGAGACCAGTGGGAGACCCTGAGGAGGGCACCTAATCCCTACTTAGGAAATCAGAGAGGGCTTCCTGGAGGAAGTATTGTCCAAAACTGAGCTCTGAAAGATAAGACTGAGTGGGCTAAGGAGAGATGGACATGAGAACTCCAGGCAGGGGAACAGCATGTGTAAAGAAATGAGCCAAGAAAGACCATAGCACATTAAAGAACTAAAAATGCTTCAGCATGGAGTTTGAAGAAGGACATGGTCAAAGAAGAGAATTAAGGGGTAGCTGGTGACAGATCGCCAAGGGACTTATAAGCCATGTTAGTGAATTTGGGTTTAATCCTGAGGGTTGCTAGTGTAGGAATGCCATGATGAGATTTGCAGTTTAGAAAGAGTCACGTGATCTAATGAAGAAGGGACAGACAGGATGGGACAAGTGAAGAGATTCTAAAGATATTTAGGGGGCTAGACAGACAGGACTTGGTGACTTATTTGATGGGTGGGTGAAGAAGAAGGATCAGTCTGTGTTTCAGTCACTCACGTGTTCTGCAAATGTTTGTTGAGCCTATATTTTATATACTTTTCCATGGTGTTAGACATATAGCATGAAGAAGATAGCGCTCCTTCCCTCATGAAGCCTCCCTTCCAAGTGACACTTGGTTTTTATTCTCTGTCTGTCCTACTAGGGCACAAGGGAGTGAGAGATGCAAAGATATGGGGAAGAGGTTCTAAGCAAAGGGAACAGTGCAAGGGTGACAGCCCTGAGCATGCATGTTTAAGAAATGGAAAGAGTGAATGCAGTTACTAGTAGTTAGAGATGACATTGAGAAGGAGGGAGGGGCCAGATGCTAGAAGACTATGTAAGTCAAGGAAAGGAGTTTGACTTTGTTCTGAGGAAAATCATTAGAATGTTCAGAGCAGGGGATTGATGCGACCTAGTTTGTATTTTGAGATCACTGTGGCTATGGCCGCTCATGGAGGGTTGATGACATAGGACGAAGAGTGGACATGCTTAGACAGTCAGGAGGCCACAGCTGAAAGCTTATGTGGGGACTTCCCTGGTAGTCCAGTGGTTAGGACTCCAGGCTTCCACGGCAGGAGGCATGGGTTCAATCCCTGGTTGGGGAACTAAGATCCCACATGTCACGTGTTGTGGCCAAAAAAAAAAAAAAAAAGGTGATGGGGACTTGAAGCCAGGTGCCAACTGTGGAGGTGTTTCAGGGTGGTTGGGTACATTTATAGGATAAAACCAACAGGATTTTCTGAGTGTTTGAATGGGGGTGGTTGAGGAAGTTTGAGAGAAAAAGAAGAGTCGAGAATGATTCCTTAGTTATTGGCCTTAGCCGCTGGATTGTGTCATGTGGTGAGATGAGGAGAACTGGAGAAGAGCAGATGTGAAGCAGAAAATCAAGGGTTCTATCTGGCTGTGTAGGTCTGAGCTTCCTGTGAGCCATCCAGGCAGAGCTCAGTCAAGGTGGCTGGGTATATGTCTCTGGTTCAGGAGAGTGGTGGGATTAGAATTATGAATCTGAAGTCATTTCCTATAGAAGGTGCTGAAAGTCATAGTCAAATGAAATCACCAGTGGAGAGTATAAATGTAGGAAAGTAGGCTGAGAAGGGGCCAATGTGGTAAGAGGAGAATCTGAAAGCAAGTCAAGAAATTGTTTCAAGAGAGAAGGAGTGACCCCTAGATGCCAGACATGCAGGGTTCAGACCTGAGCAACTAAGTTACTAGTGGTCCCATTCACTGAGGGAAGAATTACGTGAGGGAGCACAACTGCGGACATGGTTGATCCACGCTGAACTGTAGACATTTTTGGTACCTCCACGCCAGGTCAGAAGGGAGTTGCGTTGCTCTGGAGTGCAGAGCTGAATCCAGATTGGAGATGCAGATTTGGGAGTCACCAATACAGAGATGACTTTTCAAGCCAGAACAGTAGGTGAAATCTTCCAGAGTGAATGAGGAGAGTTGAGAAGAGACACTGTGGCAGAGTCCTGAAAGCACAGCATTTGGGAGATGAGAGTAGATCTAGGGGCCCTCAGACCAGGAACCCAGAAAGGAGTCTGTGAAGGAGGCATGAGAGATGAAATGCGAGGCAGAGGCAGGCCTGGCAGGAAAGAGCCAATGGGAGGAGAGAATGTCAGATGCTGTGCTAAGGAAAGGACTGCAGTGGCTCTGCTCGGTTCAGAAGTGGGATGTGTTTTTGAGCGATTTTGATGGTGTTTGGAGAACAGAACCCAGATTGCACTGAGTTGAGGGGTGAACGGATGTTGAAGAGATGGAGAGCGGGGCTGAATGCAACTCTTCCCAAGAAGTTTGGCAGGAAAGGAAGTAAGAGTTGGGTGAGAGCCAAAGGGTGCATATGTCGAGTGTGGAAATGGGAGAGCTAAGGACTGAACCTCAAACACACCAACTGTGAGGGACAGAAAGAACAAAATGAGTCCATGAAAAGACAGAAGGAAGTGCCAGAGAGGTATGAGGAAAAAGAGACAGACAAGAAAGAAGGGAATGTAAGGACACAGTGGTTAATCATGCCAAATGCTGCAGAAAGCTTTAGTCAAAAGTGGCTGTGCAATGTAGCTTTGGTCACCATGGCAAAGGGAGCTGTCAGTATCAATGCAGCTTGAGGGGTGAATGGGGCCAAGATACGAGAAGCAGACTGTAGATGAATTTTTCAGGAAGCCTGGCTGTGAAGAGGCAAAGATAAATAGCTACAGAGCAATTGGGCATCAAGGGTGAGATCAGGGCATGTCTACATGATGAAGGAAAACAGCCAGCAAAGAGGGAGGGACGAAGATCTGGGAGGGACACAGGATGGCTGCTGGAGCAAGGTCCCTCGGGGAGCAGGAGGAGAGGGTCCCAAAGAACAGAGGGCAGAATCTCCTTCAGTGCCAGGCAAATCCTTAGGAGAAGACACTGGCTGTGAACTGGAGGAAAGACGTGTGTTCATTGACAGCTGTCCACTTGAACCTAGATGTAGAGTGTTTGGGTCGTGCTCAGCACCTGTAGCAATGCTGAGCATGCAGTAGGCATTCAATAAACATCTGCTGACTGAAGAAATAAATGACGAGTACAAGGTGATGAAAATCTGACTTTACCTTTTTTAATAAAACCTGGATAGTTGAATTAGACCTAGAGATAGACCCCAAAAGGTACATGATGTTTTCCTCTAGCTTTTGAAATTGTTTCTCCTTGCAGTTTTAATGTTGGGAGGAATCACAAGTAATGCAAAATTAATGTAAAATTAATATTTTATCAGAAAATGTTCATTTCCTTCAATATGTGCTTTGAAACATGTACTTTCTTTAATGTTCTTATTATGTTCATGAATTCCATAAATAAGAAATACGAGTTCGTAGTGCTTGGGATGACTTAAGGCAAGTACTTCTCCAAAAGCATTCAAGATAGCTACACAGTATCAGAGACCCATCACTAAAAAGAAACAATTGTAATTCTCACACACTTTTTTTTATACCTTTCACCTTCTTTCATATGAAAAATGCAGACAACCAGTAATTATTTTTTCACTTCTCTCAGAGTCTGCCTCTCTCTAAGAGTGCTCTCAATGTAAAAGAGAGTGCACAGTCCCGCTAGATTGCGTTAAGGCTGACCCCGCCTAGACCACTGTTATTATAACTGGATTCTTACACTTTCTACTGCACCTGGACCTTGACTGCTTAAGCTCACCTTATGTGAGGAGAATGGCAGGCCTGGGACCACATCCTGGCTCTGACTCTACTACGTGACTTCAAGTAAATTCCCTGTTATCTTTAGCACTCATCTGTAAAATGGGAAAAATAAGAACCAGGCATTGCACCTGGTGTATGGTAGACACTCAGTAAATGTTAATTCCTTGCTTTCTACTTTTTGAATCTAGTTTGCTGACAATCAGAGCTTGTTTTTAAATGTGATTAGAGCTCCACTGATGCTCACCCAGTAGGAATGTGTCCCCGGGACAGCTCTGCTCTCACCCAAAGCAGATTTCCCTGCAGCAGAGCTAGAGAGTGTGTGTCTTCCTAATTACCTGTATCTTCCGGTGGTCACCTAGATTTCTAGGTGCTTGTCCCAGATTTTTAGTGCATGGTAGTGTCTTTGTTTCTTTCTTTCTGTCTTTAAGAGTTGAAGCCAAAAAAGTAAGAGAAGATACTTTAACAACTAGGAAGTTCTGATGAACTGGCACAAGGGAACGTATAAAATTCACACATTTAAATCCTTATCAGTAGAAACAAGAAAGATAGTCTGGTGAAAATCTTTTTCTAAATTCTGAAAATAGGACATTTTCTGGAAAATGGCTGTCATATAGTCATCATAATGACACATTTTAGTAGTTCGGATCTCCTGGGCAACATGATGGAAACATGGCTTCATCCAATATGAACATTTTAAGAAAGTAAAACCTAAACATTAAGTCCTAAGATATTGGGTTAGTGGGGGTCTAGGTGTTATGAATACAATAGCCCTGAGAAGAAAAAACCTGGAGGGGTGGAGGGGGTCAGGGTGTCTACCAGAAAAGTCTGTTCCAAGTGAAAGACACTGCTCCTGAAATTATACTCCTGATTGGGTTTTCAAATGCCTCTGGGATGTCTGCTTGTCAAGGCCACTCAATTAAATGGTTCATGATTGCATGTGAAGGTACCTTTCCTAAATTATGTGTCACTCTCTTCAGCTGGACTGTCAGCTAAAAGAGGACTTTTGTTGTCTCTGTGTTAGTGAAGTTTGTCTTTTTTAAGATCCTTCCCTGTTAACGATTCAGTTTTACTCACGGGAGATGAATTTATAATATATATCACTTTTAGAAACACGGGAGAATTGCCAATTAGAAGCAGAGGAAGGATGGAGGGGGAAATGTTCTCTTTCCTGGAATCACCTACCAGTTGCCTCAGGTTTAGCCTCTGACAGCTGGGCTGCGTGAGGGGAGCGGAGCCCTGTGAATAGCCGGAGGGGAGCGTTAATGAGGAGCTGAAGGCTGGCGGAGGAGTCTCTTTTGGGCAGAGAATTAGAAAGAGGGATGAGGTCACCTCCTCATTATGCTCTCCTGGAATGGAAGCAGTTGGGTAGCAGGTTTTTTGTTGTGTTTTACTTTTTTTTACAAACTGTTCGCTTCCCTAGAGAAAGACTGATCTGACTCTTGTAGATTTTTTACACTCTCATAACAGGTGTTGTTTTATATATTTTGAAAGTAGTATATACTCAAGAGAGGAAATTTGGAAACCACAGAGAATTTGGGGAGTGGGGTTGTGAAGACTCAGTGAACCCGTTCAAAGATAACCATTATTAACATTTTATTTTTATAAATTCTGATTTTCTCCTTCCGGAGATATCTATGCCTAATACTATGATATGTAGATTCTCAATGAAGAAATGAACCTTCACGTGGAGATACGTGTCATCCAAACCAGTTATGGTAGGGAAGGAATGTCAAGGGACTTTTCTGTTCTCCCCATGATACCACCCAGGCCAGGGGAGACATCCATTCCCTTCTGACACTGGGAGAGTGGAAGAAAACTCTTCCTCTCCCTCCATTCCTTCTTGCTCCAACCCAAAGGGGAAATAACTAATTAAGTATCCAGTAGGGGACTTTACCACTCAGTGGGGTTGTTACGCCTTAAAAGTAAACGAAAAGGAGGAAAGAAGCTGTCTTCAGAGTGTTTCATTTCTCTCTGCTTTATGGACTGGTAAGAACTGTTCCTTGCTGGAAGGATCCCTGAGACATGGTCCAAGGTTTGAGGACCATTTACCCCAGTATATCTGCCTAAGAAAGTTTAGGCTAAGTTAAAATTGGAGTGGGAGTTAGGAGGCAACACTGCTTCTGGAATCCAAGTCTAAAGTTAATACAGTGGGGGTCGGATCTCCGTTTGGTTCCCTGGGTCTGTTAGGTGTACTATGTGAAATTGTCAACATTGAAATTGTCATAATTGACCTACAAAAATGGCCATTCCAAATGGATCAAGCTATTATTTTCTGCCAGATAGAATCCAGAGGAGAGGAGACGTAACCACAAGCATCCAACATTAAAGAAGAAAACAGTACATGTAGCAATTTAGACCCAAAGGACAGCCTCTAAATCTAGACATTTTATCAGAGTGAAAACATAATGCTATTTTCAGCTTTTCTGAAGGTATTTAAGGGTCATAATTTGAAGATAAAGGACAAGACATGTTGGATTTTTAAGTCTATAAGTATAAAATGGGAATACCATGGACATTTCCTGAAATACCTATTTTTATTTCTTTTAATTTTAATTTTTTAAACATCTTTATTGGAGTATAATTGCTTTACATTGTTGTGTTAATTGCTGCTGTATAACAAACTGAATCAGCTATACATACATATATATCCCCATATCCCCTTTCCATTGTATATTCTTGCCTCCTCTATCAAAGATAAGGTGACCATATGTGTGTGGGTTTATCTCTGGGCTTTCTATCCTATTCCATTGATCTGTATTTCAGTTTTTGTGCCAGTACCATACTGCCTTGATTAACATAGCTTTGTAGTATAGTCTGAAGTCAGGGAACCTGATTCCTCCAGCTCCATTTTTCTTTCTCAAGATTGCTTTGGCTATTCGGGATCTTTTGTGTTTCCATAAAAATTGTGAATTTTTTTGTTCTAGTTCTGTGAAAAATG